>NW_028258325.1:13278333-13581363 GCF_053883595.1 Heterocephalus glaber | reverse complement strand
TCTGGGGAGAAGACAGATGGCCAGAAAGAAGTCAGATGCACTGGTAGGGATCGTCTAGGTTTGGCACTTGATTTTATCTTTAGCCCTCCAATGATGTATAGTAGAATAGCTCTATCCTGATTTAATGTGTTAAGGGAATATCTGGATGGAATAAGAGAGGTTTCTCAAACTAAAAAAAAAAGTGAATTTACCAAGATAAGGGCTCTAAGTTTTATTAATGAACAAATGAAAAAGTTGGATTGCATGCAGGGAAGTGAAAAAGTGGTATTTTAATCTCCATCTGCATAATTTCCGTGTCTGTCTCCTCCTACTGAATACGAACTCAGGTAGAAAAAAGGGGTACTTTTTATTGGAGCTCTTTAAACTCTGACAATAGGAGTGATTTACATTTATTTTAGCTTTTCTATTTTCAGAATTTTTTTCCCTCCTGTCTCCAACTCTCCTCATGACAATACTAGATAACAAATAAAATCACTGCAATGACCAGGTTAGTGAAATTGCAATGGTGAAAAGTGACCAATTCAGTAAATGTTCTAGAAGCAGAGGCAGCAGAACCACTGGAGGTATTGAATGCAAAGGGGAAGAAGAAAAGGACGCCAAGATAACTCTTGAGCTACATGGTAATGTTGATTAATTATATTGCTATGATTAATTGGAATGTTAGATTGGGGAAATCTTGTTGAACTTCAGGTAAATGGTTACTTATCTTTATTGTACTATATTTTGAAATTTGTAAAATAGGACCGATAATTGCTTTTTTCTTTAGGTTTCCTGATGAGGAACATGTAAGAGATCCCATATAAAGTATCTTTGAAAATTGCAAAGCCTTCTGAAACCATAAACTATTAAATGAAGGAATTATCTGGGTAAGAGAAAGACAAAGTGCTATCTTGCTCTGGATGACTTACAGGTGTTAGACACTGTTTCAGTGGAACTGGGAACTTATAATAAAATACCATAAATTGAGTGTCTTACAAATAATAGAAATTTATTTCTAGAGGCTGAGAAAGCCAAGATTGAAGTGTGAACACATTCAGTATCTGGTGAAGGCCTATTTCCTGCCTCGTATGTGATTGTTTTTGCTGTGTCCTGGTATTAGAAGGCCCAAGGTCTCTCCTTGGATCCCTTATAAAACATTCACTCTGTGAGGGCTCTTTCCTTAGGATTTTATCACCTTTCAAACATACCACCTTATGATAGAATTTCAACCTATGAATTTGAGGGGAAGGGTACACGTATTCGGTGCATAACACACATAAAAAAATTCTCCATGTTTCAGTTTTGTGAAAATTTTTCTTTGACTCTTAAGAGCTTTTCACAGGAGATGATTTAACAGAGAGGTAACAGAATATTATTTTATTTCACTTTTTAATATAAGAGGGGATAGGATAGGATATAGAACATCAAGGGAGTAGCTAATATGTTCCAGACTTAGGTCATTCACTCTATAAATATTACTTTATATCTAATTACTTTATCTTTATATCAAGGCTTAATAGCCCTTATTATGCTCATTTGTCAGATGAGAGAACTCTAAATCAGAAAAGAAATGGTACTAGGCCATGCTCTGGATATATAAGTAAATTCAGGATTTTATCTCATTTTGATAACTAGTAAACACATTCAGTTTAACAAATATGTCTTAAACCCCACCATATGTTGGTGTTGTGACCCAGCTCTGTTTATCATAGCAAATTTCCCTCATTACAGAAGAGGAATAAAAGCAGACAGGAGGAAAAAAACAGGCAGGAAGAAAAAATGCGAATAAGATTCTTGGCTATAAGAAATATTCCCTTTACCTTCAGGTGTTATAAAGTCTTGCTAATACAGATAAAATAGATTTAAGTGGTGATTCTGGACACTAAATCTGGCACTAGAAGCTCTATGTATTTTTTGTCCTTAGTTCAACTGACAATTTTTCCTGTCTTATATAATAACCTTCCTCAGCAATTAGATACCTTGTTGTTTGTTTATATAGCAAAATCCACAGCATGTGCTGAGAGACATTGCAGAGTCTTGGTAGCCCCATGTCAGGCACGAAACAGTGATGCTGCCCATTAACTAGCCACCTTCCCCTTTTCTCCTCCAAATAGACCAAGATACAAACAAATTATCATTTGGCAAATTGTGCCCTTTGAATCTCTTCTCCCATGCCATGGTATGAGGGCAATAGACGATCTATAAATATATCCTGAAGCTAACTTATATTCAAGATACCAAATTCTGCAATTTAAAAACCAGGCCAGAACTTTTGACCATTTCTGACAGGGAAATTCTTGTTTACAGATGTATTTAGTTTACTTTTTTAGAAGTTGTATTGTAACTGACATTGGAGCCAATGCTTTTGGTGAAGTAGATAAAGACAAAACGAATATAGACCAGGCAATATAGTAGAGGTTCAACAAATACCTGTGAATTTTATCATTCAACGAACCCTTTTTATTTTTAGTGTTTTTCTGCTTGCAAACCACTTTTATATAGAATAACACAATAACATTATTTTGTGGGAAAGAGAGAAAAGTAGCACACATATTACCATTTTTATTACACAATTGGGAAAACTGTGGCAGAACTAGAAAGTATATTTTCTCTCAACTGTTCCAGAGTAAAGTTTTGCCTTAGTCTCTAGTGAAATATTTCGCTTGAGAAATAGGAAAGTATATACTCATATAAGTACATGTATAATTATTACCATGCTAGTTTCCTTAGTTTGCTTGGGCTGCCCCAACAAAGTAACATACACTGGGTGGCAGAAATGGTAAATTTATTTTCTCAAAATTCTGGAGGCTGGAAATCTGACAGCAGGATGCTAGAATGGTCAAATTCTGGTGAGGCCTCCTTCCTTGTCTGCAGGTGGCTGCTTCTCTCTTTATGCTTAGGAGGTTGCTTGGTGCATGCAAGCTAGAGAGACAATGGATTCTCTCTTTTTTCTTATTAGGCCACCAATCCTATTGAATTAGGGTCTTACCTTCGTGACCTCAGTTAGTTGGAATTACTTCCTAAAAGCCCTATCTTCAATATAGTCCTATTGGAAGTTAGGGTTCAACATACCAATGTGGTGGGGACACAAATTGGTCTATAGCAGTGGTGGTGAACCTATGACATGTGTGCCACAGCCAGCTGTTTGTTATCAATTGAAGCTCTAAAAGGTTCACCATCCCTGGTCTATAGTGTTAATACAATCAAAATCATTTTTGTTTCAAGAAATCCAATGTTGGTTTTATCATTATCTAAAAAAAAATAAAATACCTAAAACAATGGTATATGAATACATTCTTACCTTTTAAAAATTCCTTAAAATTTCTTATGTTACTACTAAGGTAAAATCATTTTGTACTGTTGATATTAGGGATATATATGGGGTTTTTTTATTCTAAAAAGGTAATGAATGAAATGTTCGTTTTCATTTGAAAATGTTTCATTTTATTTTAGTTAAGTGTCAACTTTCTATGAGATTGCAATAAAAAGGGATTTTTTAATGCTAAGTGCCCATAGTTGTAAAAGCAATATTATCTGCTAAATAAATAACAACATATTATATTGATTGAAATAACCAGTATATCCAAGAATAAGAGGCAAAATTTTAAATTAATAGCAAATGATTAAATTCACTGGTAATAAAAATATGTGTATTAAAATTAAAAGCCAATCAATATCTATCACATAACTGAAAACCATAAATTTCATATGATAACCTTTAAAAATCATTACCTACATACACTTCTGTTCCCATTATAAATAAATAAGAAACATAAAATTTTTTTAAAGATTCCTAACATTGGCCATGGAACACCTCCACTAGGAATATTTCATAAAAATTCAATTCAAACTTTTTTTCATATTAGAAAAATAGAAGGATTTATATGTTTAAAATGAGAAATGTTGTGCAATTTGTTCTAAATAAAACTTTAAGGAGTCATTTAAACAAGTATGAAAACTACAGAAACATTTAAATAAGTATGAAGACTACAGAAACAAAAAAATAACTTATGAATGCTTCAAGATTATAAGAAGAAGTACACTGGCAGACAAGAGCCACTAGGCAACATCTGTACATGCACATACACACAATCGTGCACACAAATACACAAGGGCACTCGTGCACACAGGCACCAGGGTATCCTTGTGGAGATGCACCCACACCGATGCACAAATACAAAGCTGCTAATGTGCCTAGGCTTTTAGATACTGAGTCATCTATTTTTTCAAAGTTTCTTTTCTTTTATTCTTATTATTGGAAAAACATGGAAATAAATACAACCAAAAAAATAAGAAGAATTTATTTTTAATACAAGATTTTCATACACTTCATATTTCTGTATGCAACAGTGTTTTTTCTCAGTTGAAATCAAAGACCAACACAACAACAAAAGTTAAATTGGAAAGGAAAGCAAAACAGAACTTGGCTAGCACAATACATGACAATAGCATACAATTTCCATTATACAATTATGTTATAGTAAGATCAACAACAAAACATACAAATCTATCCTATCCATAGAAGAACACAAAGAAGTAGAGATGTATTTTCATATATCTAATAACATTTATAATAATTTATTATTTTTATTGTAAAACCTTGTATGATATAGGGACTTAATAAATAACATTGAATTTAATTTCATTTTGAAAAAAATAAATTAGATATTAATATATAAATATGTTTAACAAAATTATTTGAAACATTAATTTACCTAAGAATTGAGCCATTTCCATTAAATTAAAAAGGACTGAGAATATAGTGAAGCTTAAAGACTCTGGGTTTTACCTCCAATATGGAAAAAAAAAGAAAGAAAAGTATATAAAATCAAGAACCAGATATAGTAGCACACAGTAATACATTTATTTATTTATTTGATTTTTTTTCTTTTTCCCTGTGGTAGGGTTCAACCTGAGGTTCCTTGCATGTGCCAGGCAAGGGCTTTCCACTGAGCTGTACCCCACCCCACAGTAAATATTTGTCACTTGAATGAATAAGTTAATTTTAAATGAACACATTCTATTTAAATTGTCTCTTCCTGTGGATTATTACCTGTCTCAGTGTTTCTTAAAGAGTGATCCCTAATCAGCAGCATCAGAATCACAGAAGAATTTGATAGAAATATTTGAGAGTGAAGCTTGAAATTTGGCTTACAAGTTTTCTGAGTGATTCTGATATGTAATGCTTGCTCACTTTGGAAAAACAATTACATTCCACAGTTGTACACCCAGAAAACAAGAGGAGTTGCTTGTGTCAACAAAATACATACTTCAGTGAGATTCTATGGTCTCATCAGGATATTTGTCAATGCTCCAGTGTTTAACTAAAGTGTCTATAAAATTTTAGGGGGAAATGTGAATGATATATAGCCTCAAAATCTGAAAGATATAGATAATAAAGTATAGGAAATCCCTAAAACAAAGAATAAATAAAGATTGTATATGAGGATGAGTTCTAAATAGGACCTTATGTTAACATTTGGTAAAAGTAAAAGAGAAAATCTGGAATAGGGTGAAAGCCTCAGAAAAGTACTTTCCCAAAAGGCCAACCAAGGCGTCCTTATAGGAAAAAAATTGTATACTTCAGGTACGATGAAAGAAATGGGTTTGGAAGTCAACATTGTCATTTATCAGAGATCTCACCTAGGGAGAACTCCACTAGCACTTCTGCTGTGTGAAAATCTTCAGAAAATGTCTAAATCTTGTTTCTCCAGGGAGTCCATTTTGAGGATAAGGCCAATAAATGTGAACAGTGTGGGTAAGCATACTGTTGAATGCCATAAAAAAGAAAAATCTGAGTCATTTATACAAAAATGGATGGATCTTGAGACCATAATGCTACAGGAAATAAATCAAACACAGGTTAAATATTCCAGGATTTCTCCATATGAGAAACTTAGAATATAAATAATTGAGAGATCAAAGTAAAAGAGAGATAGTGGGTAAAAAGGAGGTAGGCTCTATGAAGGTGAAGAGGGTTTCTGGGGAAGGGGTGAGAGGGAAGAGTGGAGGGGAAGGATTGTAGATAAAACCAAGATGTGATATGTTTATGATTCATATGTGCCAAAGGATGTATTCATTATGTATAGGAAACATATACTAATAAAAAAGATAGTTTTGGGGTCCAAACAAGATATTTTCATATTCACTTGGTGTCTGTATGAGAGAGCAGCCATATGAAATAAAATCACCATCAAGAGGTGAATTTAAGCAGACATCTCTTACAAAGTGGGCCACATAAGATGCATTCCTGAAACACATGGGAATTAATGTCAGGTTTGTTGTCTGTACTTAAAAGTTGTTTGTGTGACTGTACCCCTTAGTTGCTGGTGGCAAATGAGAAAATTCTACTCAATGCAACAGAAACTCTATTCATGGTTATTACATGTAAGAACAATCTTAAAGTCAATGAAGACTATAGAATGTGAACAATGCATAATGGCTTCTCTCCCAAAGCTTTGCCATTCTCCCATAGAGATAACTCAAAATGCAGTCAATTTTTAAAGTTAACA
This sequence comes from Heterocephalus glaber, assembly GCF_053883595.1. Classification (NCBI taxonomy): domain Eukaryota; kingdom Metazoa; phylum Chordata; class Mammalia; order Rodentia; family Bathyergidae; genus Heterocephalus; species Heterocephalus glaber. The sequence continues at coordinate 13,574,872 of NW_028258325.1, read as the reverse complement.
CTTTAAGGAAATCAGACAGTATTTTAAAAAGTAGCAATATGAAAGGAAAGGATGTGTGTTCTCCCAGTGAATAGAATCTAGAAAAGAAGTTGACTACAAGGCAGAAATTGAAGATGGCAAATGGATAGAGATTCAGAAGATAAAGTGCCTTGGAAAGACATTTGAGGTGGAGTAAGGGAAGAAAGAGGCAATGATAGCAGTAATTAAGAGAGTGGAAAGTATGGTGTGGAATGCAGAATAATTTTCTCCCAAAGATGTTCACACAATAATCCCTACAATGTGTAAATGTGTCAGGGCAAAGGGCAAAGGAGAACTGAAGTTCTAATCACCTGACATTAAGATCACTGGATTATCCTGGATGATCTGTTACTGACTGTGTAATCACAAGGCAGAGTCAGAGAAGAAATAAGAGGACAGAGGTAAGTTCAGACAGATGCAATTGCTGACTTTTAACTATGGAGGAAAAAGCCATGCCTAAGGAATACTGATGGCTTCTAGAAGCTTGAAAGGTGGGGACCTCTAGTCTCTTGTATGCATAGGTTCCCCAGTAGCTTCCAGAAAGAAATAAAGACAGGCTGACAGGCTATGTGAAATAAAGAAATAAAGAAAGGCTATGTGATTTTTAATCCACATAACTCACTGAAGTTCTGACCTCTAGATGGATAAGATAATAAATATGTGTAGTTTTAAGTACTAAATTTGTGTTGATTTGATAGGATAGAAATAGAAAAGTGGTAAACATGGAGTACAAGAAATAACTGAATCATGCTGTGTTCTATAGAATTTAAGGCCATACAAGGAAAGCAGATTGTTACCAAAGTGAGAAGCAGCTTGCATTCCTGAGTGGGCAAATATAAATTCAAAAATATAGTGAGAAATCATCACAAATTTTGAATGAGAAGTTTCTGGGGTGAGGGAAGTGAAAAGTTTGGTTTTAATCTAGAAACAGTGTAGAGGATGGACTGGAGGAGAGAAAGATAGGAAGCTAATAACCTCACCTGGAGAATGACACCCAACTTTAGTTATGATAGACTGGCAGTTTGAAGACAGTGGTATCAACAGTAAGAAAGGGAAGGCTGAGGTGGACACTACAAAAATGGATCTATAATTGTGTATAAGTTTGGAGCATGTGGTGAGTTAAAAAGAGTCAAAGTATCTCAAGAGAAGATAAATGAAAAAGTATGTACAGTAATAAAAGGAAGTCAGAAAACGGGGGCAGTCAAATTGTCTAAGCCTTGATATCTAAATCATTGGAGTTATACTTTTTCATATTATAAAAGTAGAAGATATATCAATTGAATCTATATAATATTTTACATATCTGAGATTGGACAGAATCTCTTACCTACTAACCCAACTTTCTCCTTCCTTCAAAATAAGAGTCATAGGGCTGGAGATTCAGCTCAGTGGTGCCATGCCTACCTTGAAAGAGCAAGGTCCTGAGTTAGATCCCCGGTAGGCAAACAAACAAACAAACATACAAAAAAAAGTAAGAGTCATAGCTGAATACATAGCTATATTTCCCAGCATCCTCTGTAGTTAGGTCATGTGACTTGGCTCTCTCCACTGGAACATGAGAAGTGAGGTGGGAAAACGTTGGGTCTGAATTTTTAAACGTTTGTGTATATACTCCAAACTTTCTATCCTCTTTTACCTTGAGATATGTTAGATGCAGAAGATAGAAGCAAATTGGATTCCAGTGTGACTGAGGAGAAGAGAATTGACTTCTACTGATCTGAACAATCTTCCAGAACACTGACATGTGAGGATGGAAATATAATCTTTTAGAAATACATTGTATTGTATAAACCGATATAGAAGAAACATCTATATCAAACATAGCAGCAAGGCATAAATAATAAATTAATTGAAAGGGAAAATGAAAATAACAAAAAATAGCACGATATTTATTATTACTCTAATTAGCAGACCCTCCAAGATTTATCATTGTCATAGTTTTGCAAAAAGGAATACATACTTGTACACACAGGTTATAGCATGCACAATAAGAAAAATCCTCTACTCTCATCACAAAGGTTAAAATACTTCACAAATAATTTGAGTTACCATGTGGGTTGTGTTTTTCTAAGCCAACAAAGGAGGAACCATATTGGATTCATTGGATGACTTCTAAAGGAAGAATTTCTGGGCATCTACTTTTTATATCGTTGAGACTGAAATACAAACCTATCACCTCACACCTCATTAGGCTTAGAGAAGGAATAATTTAGCTAATCATTAGCCTTAATGATGCATGCAAATGGGCTGAGTTGTAGCCAGGCTGACCTATTCTGGGAAAAGGGCAGCCAGGCCATGGCAGCCACTTCTTGGCTTTAAGCAGATGAGGTTCAGACCTACTGAAGCCTAGGGGTCGGGGAGGAGAAGCAGTTCCTCTCCATTTTGATATTTCTATATTGATTGTTGGTAGCTCCACATAGTACAGTCCAAATTAGGGTTCAGGCCCAAAGACAACTGAGTATTTTCCAGGTGGATAAAAGAGTAATTTGAACATTGTATTATTCTAGGATAAAGGGAAAGAAGGAATGGAGAACACTGAGATTTTATAAAAGAATCTTTATGGCTGGGGATTTAGCTCAGTGGTTTCACCGCCTGCTGCTCAAGCTCAAGAACCAGAGTTCGATCCCCGGTACCAAAAAAAAAAGAATCTTTATGCAGCCAGCTTGACCACTCTTCCCTACCTCATGCCTAGCACATTCCATTTTCCATTGAAATCTCTCCGTTTTCTTCACTAGGTGAATTTCTATTTTTCCTTTCTGGTTTATAACAAGTACTTTCTGGTTTCTTTCATAGTTGTTACCAAAACTGCAATAGAATTATCTGTTTATCTATTTCCTGCATTGGACTATATATTTCATAAGGATAAGAAATGTATCAAACAACTCTATACCTTAGTTTCCTTATGAGAAAAAGGACAATTATAGTAATAGTATTAACCTCACAGAGTTGTTATGAAGGATGAACTGGTTCATCCAAAGTGCTTTGAATTGTGCTTGACATCTGGGAGGTGCCCCAGAGCTATATGCTGCCATTGATGCTGAATGTTGCTGTTTAAATAAGTTAAAATCTACCTCTTGTCATAGGAGTTCCAACATTTTTAGATTGAAATTTAGGTTCATTAAATTTCTAAAACATTAAAAACTTGGCTATTCAGTTGCATCAGCCATAGTTCATGCACTCGGTAGCCACATTCATTATCTATTGTGTTGATTAGAAGAGGCATGGAACACTAAACACATACATCTTCATTGAGCCTTGTTAGATCACCAACATGGTGTTGATCTAAATTATCCTATTTTTAGTTTCCAAATTCTCTCATTTTATCAGGTATTTATCAGGTATCTCTTTAGGAATGAGAAGAGAATGAATTAGTTTTGTCCATCATTTTATTTCTAGTACCAACATATTTTTATTGATTAAATAGGTTCTGCAACAGTCAGCTTTACCTATAAATTTCCTCTCTTATTTACAAAGCAACCAAAACCTTTCCTCCAAGTATCAGATCTACAAATTAAATTTCTATGGAAAATCTCCAATGGAAAACTCTTCAAAGCTTCACATTAAAACATGCTCAGACTACTCTACCATCTTGTTTATTGCTCATGTTAGGGAGTGATACCAATACTCATGCACAGTCACTTGCTGGAATCCTCAAAGTAATTTTTCCCCCAGAATGTGTTGCTTTCTTGTTTGCTTAGGTACCTGATTCAATGGTATTTTCTTCTCTCCTTTATATTCAGATATGGCCACGTGGATAAGTCACTGAGATGTGACATTATATTCCAGAAAATCCTTGAAATTCAGGATTTGTTTGTTATAGACTCCAGAATCATTTTTACAAGTAGTCATCAACATTCCTTCTTCTGTGACCCCTTGTTTCAAATGCAGTTAAACATAAGTTATGCTGACCATTCCCCATGTAAGAGTGTCTTAAATATGAGTTCACTCTTTCTTCCCATCTCCACTACACCTAGCTTGATTGAGGTCTTCATTACCAACTGTCTCAACGGATCCAACAGTGCCCAGACACTGTCTTCATGTCTTGTTCCACCAGATTCACTCTTCATTCAGAAATCAAAATGATTCCTCTGAAACCTGAATTCAAAGCTGTCACTCATGGCTCTCCCTTTTTAGCATGTTGAAATTGGAGTTTCTTAACATGTTCCTCAAAAATGTACATCTTTCATCCTTTCTTACCACCACTTGTCATAGTGTTGATTCCCTTCAATTCCATATCTACTTCTCATCTCTGTGACAGTTTAGAATTTCTGAATCTAGAATGGCCCCTTGGGCTCTTGCAAGACTGGACTTATTTATAATCTAAAATCACCCTCAACATCAATGAAGAACCTCCCTTCTGCCCGAAATCCACTAGAGCAGTGATGGCGAACCTTTTAGAGATGAGTGCCCAAACTACAACCTAAGACACACTTATTTATCACAAAGTACCTACACTGCAATTAAACCTGAATCCTGAAGTTTTAGGTTATAAAAAGCAACTCATACATTAACATTTTTTTGTCTTCAAAGAAAAATAGCAAGCATGCCATAGGTTCATCACCACTGCCCTATAATATATATCTTTATCAGGACTGTATTATTGATGAATAAACTTCATTGAAGAAATGACTAAATGATGACAGGTATTTTCAGATTAGGTTGTGAAATGCTAATCTTCTCTCTTTTGAAAAAATAAAACATGAAATTAAGTAAATAAAATCATGTAAGTTCTTAACAAAACATTGCATAGTACAAGTTTAATCAAATGTCTTTGCCATTGCGTAATTTAATTAAGAAGAAATTTGTTAAGGCAGACAATATTTTAACTATCTACATGTATAAAACTCTAATAGAGGTCAGAAAGGGATTTCTCTCCCCTCAGAAATCTAAGTTTTTAAATTAATCTCCAAATCAAATCGTCAGAGGTTCTTAATGCTTAGCTGGACTCCTTGAAGAGAGAGATTAATTGTTAACTTTCATGTGGATATTTATTCAACAGCGAGTTCATTGTTCCAAGTAACTACTCAGAATATTTGGATTTAATGGTTTTACCAAAAATATTTATCTTCAAAATGAAATAGTAGTGTTTACTTATTTTTGAAACAGCATAAAATGTATTTATTTAAGCTTAAATCAAAATGTAATCTCTAAATCATTCATACATGTGTTAAAAATCACAGATTTCTACATTTTCTGTATTTTTTACTTTAATACAAATAATGAAATACTCAAGTATGTTTAGGCAAAAACTCCTTAAAATAAGAACAATTCTTCATGTATCATGCATAGATATAAAATTGAGCTAATTATATAATACTTCTTATTTATTTGTTTTCCTTTCAAATGCCTGTATGACCTAAAAAATGATATCTAGGTTGTAAAATGTGGATGTTCCCCATGCCTACATGCTCTACATTTTGGAGAGATATTTAATATGCTGTGATGATTTTATCAATCTTCATGTATATGTACCATCTTCCAGTAACTTCTCTCTCTTCCTTCCAAATCTTACTATGTATATCTCAAAAAAATAAAAGTTTCCATGGCTATTGTATTTAACTGAAAAAAAAACCTTGCCATTTTCTAAATTAAGCAAACAATTCCAATACTATCTGCCAAAAATTCCCAATGGGCTGTTCCAGCTCTCTCCTTTTTTCATCTGAAACACTATGGCTTCAAAAAACTAGGGCTCTCGTTATCCCTCCCCCTATTCTCACCTCCATGGCATTGTTCCAAGATGTTTGCCTTGCCAGGCTACCCATGAACACATAGCCACCTTTCAAAAATGAGAACAACTCATCTAATAAGGTTCTACTTAAATTTTATTATATATATAAAATTTACTATAGGGCACTGAAATCAGGGAGTGTGGAGCCACCCACTAACCCTCTTGGTTATGTTTAACAGGATCTCACTATGTTGTCCACACTGGGCTTGAACTTGCAATTCTCCTGACTCAGCCTGGAGTTACAGGTGTGCATTACCATGTCTGGGTGCATCATAATTCTTATTCAAACATCTTCCTAATTATAGTAAGTTCTGTCCTTGTGATGCCAGTGAACTTTTAAAAGTCATTCTTAGAACATCAGATCATAAATATATGAGAATATTTGTATTCCTAGTGGAACCATAAGTGTCCTGAAAGAAGGAATTCTGTCTTGCTTTTATCTTTAAAAGGAAAATAATCCTCAGATATGGTGCCATAAACACAGTAATGATTTCAACATGAAAAACAAATAGGCGTATTTAGCAAACAATGTATTATTCAAGGTGATAAAGAGAAAAGACTATGAAGAAGCCACAGGCTAAATCAAGACCACTCTTTCCATCCAGGAGCTCTTGAGCTGACTCTGAGCTTGCTAGGCTCAAGCCTGAAACCTGAGCAGCATCTTGGCATGTGGCACTCCCCAGTCCTTTAATCCAGCCAAAACCTCACTGACGTCACCTGCTACAGATGTCTCAAATGTGGCTCATAGTCTTCATATAATCCAAAGTACCATCACTTCTACCCTGGACATCACAGGATAAATATTTGACATTTGACTAACACATACAGAAGATAGTATGATCTTTCTCTTTGTTGATGTTGCCACTTTCCTTTAAAGCCTGTGAAAATTTTCCATTTTTCCCACAATAGAGACATAACTCCATATCCTTAACTCTCTTCCTTTGCTCCACTTTTAAGTTTTCTGTTTGCTCTGGGTTGCAACTGTATCAACCTTCCCTTTCCTAATCAGATGGATTAGGCTAAATTTCTCTATCACAGTGCTTTTGTCCATCATCTTCCCAGAATTTATCATGGTTGTAATAGTGAATTTGCTTATAAGAATATTTGATATTTGATAAATATCTACCTCCCTACTGAGAGGTAGGTCTGTCTTAGTTGGATGAAGGCAAAAAAATTAATAGATGTTTGCTTAAAATATTGGTAGTGCTGCATAACAATTTGCTAAATTGAAGAATGAAGAATAATTAAACCTGGATCTATTCATTCTTTTACTTGTGGGCCTTTCTCTTTCAGAAGGTCATGTTGGGTTGATGAGTCTGTCTTGTAAAATATAAGTATATTTACTATGAATTATTATGGAAGTAAATAAAAATAGTTAAATAAGGCACAAAGAAATTCTTTATATTATTAGGAATTACAGACAAGTTCAAAGTAAGAAAACTTTTCCCTGAATCTTAAAGAATGGAGTAGAATGAATTGAGAAGAAGCATTTGGGGTTGTAAAAAGGGCATCTAAGTCAAATGGAGAGATCATATAAAATGAAAATTCATGAAAGAGCTTTGATCGTGTGCAGAACTCACATTCTGAGAAATACAAGCAATGTGGCCAGAGAGAAGTTTAGTGCTTATATGGGAGCAATAAAAGTCCAAACAAATGCAGCCTGTTCATAAAGGGATATGCAATTTTCTGTTTTTTAAAATTTTGTTTTATCTTAATTTTCATAAATACAGTTACTTAGCTATATAAATAAAACCTTTTCAGTTCATTTTTTCTTGAAAAAGACTTCCAATTCTAATATATGTTCTAAGGCATATATGATTGGGCTTTTATAACATTAACCCTGTATTCCTTTTTATACAGATATATTTTTCAACCAAAAGAACAATACTAAAATTGCTGGTTTTTGTTTGAAGGTAATTGTGCATTTTTTTGCAAGAATGTCATAGTAACTGTTTGTCTAAATAAACATCGAATATGCTACTCAAAATTTACTTAGAAAATAAATTACTATTGCACACCTTGTGGTTAGCAATTTATACTAAGATTCCTATTGCTCCAGTCTCACATTTCTTACCATTGCCAACCCTTTCCTTAAAGCACATAGACACTCACACAGAGACATAGAACCTCACATTAACTGCTACATCTATACAGAAAAGTACTTAGATTCTCAAGTATTAAAAGCAGCTAAGGATTTTTGAACTAATAATCCAGCTCCATGCTCTGTTCTTTGACTTTTTGTTTAGTAAAATAATTTTGGTGACATGAAGTTTTAGTCAGTGGCAGCAGTAACAAAACTGTTGAAAGTCATTTGGAGTGGTTAATAATACATTTAAGCATGATAGTTTTAATACCTACTTTTCCCAATTTACTTTGCAGTGGTGTGTGTATAGTCTTGCTATATCTTAATAAAATATCTGTAAAAATGACAACAGCACCCATACTTTAAAAATGACTATAAAGCTATCAGAGAAGTAAAGTGATTTGCCCAGTTTCATCCAACAAAGTGATTTTCCCAGTTTCATCCAACAAAGAAATAGAAACATTAGCTATCAGAACATGTCATAAATAGTATATATGGAATTCCAATGTTTTTTATTCCCACAAATGGGAGTATTAATTGATGTCTCTATATAGACAAGTAGCATAGGAACATTTTTCCTGTATTATTTTTGCATTCTTCTAAAATCGTAGGCTGCTTCTTTCTCTTTACTTTGTTGACTTTCATAACTTCTGGTATAATTTTTATTTCAAGCTACAGAAAACATAACATTATCCTGGAACATTTTATTGTAATAAAATGAATTCTGTTTTTAATTACTTGACATCTTTGCTACACATGACAGAATCAAAGAATTTCCTAGTGTCATTACATCATGTCAAGAGTTGTGATATTGTCAATAACGTGCTTTAAATCTGGAATTAATTGATTACCTCTCTTGGGTAGCAGTGAATCATTCTTACTATAGAGATCAATCTTCCAATATTAAACATGCATTCCCTTTTCTATATTTCACTAGCTGACTTATATTCTTCATCCTGGGTTTATGTTAATGATAAACAAAATAAAAATTAGTTTATGAACATTCCTTTGTTTCAATGCTTTGGATCTTGACTTTTTATAAAGATAATACAAAAGAACTTCTGATTCTAATGAGCCAGAATCAATCTTGAAGCAGTCACCCTGACACCACATTTAGTAAGTTGTGTGTGTATTGTTCTAAATCAAAAGGCCGCATGAGCTCATAGGCAGGGCTTTTAGAAGGTGGTTGAATCCTGGGTGTGATGCTGCTGAATTACTGTTAGGAGATGGGGTCTGATCAGAAGACCTGGGTCATTGGGGACGTTACCTGGAAGGGGTCATTTCTCTGCCCAGTTCCTCCTTTCTCTCTCTGCTTCCTGGCCACCATAATGTGAGCAGCTTTTTTCCTTTATCCCCCTCTGCCCTGCCTCTCCTGCCCTAGAGCTATGGAACCAAAGTCTGTAACAGTGGGCCAAAATAAAATTCTCCTCCTTTGAGTTTCAGGCGTCAAGTACTGTGTCTCAGAAAGGAGAAAAGTGACTAAGGCAGTAGGATAATGTGACTTGGTAGAAAAGAGTCTAAAGTTTCTTGGAAGAACATTAGAGTTGTCCCATACAGAGAGCTGAAGTTTAGAATCAGGTAACCTGAGGTCGGTTTGATTCCCCATGTCATTATATACTGGCTGGATAACACAGAACAAACTACCTAAAATACCGAGAGTTTAGGGCTTTTAAAAAAATCTGTAAAGTGGGATAATAAATCCTATCTTTTAGTTTTGAATAGCAAATAAAATATTAACATATCCATAATATTTATATATTAAGGTTAAATAATAAACAATATAATATAAATATAATTATATTTTATTTCACTATACATAATTTGACTTCTCAGATATAACCAATAAGAAATTTAATATTTTAATAACTTTCTTTTTTAAATGTTTTCTTGGAATTGCTATTTTTAGAGATTAAAATCTCATATTTATTTTCCTTTGTGGTATCTTTTCTAAACTCTGTATTTTTCTAAAATTGCTATAAGTTGTGGAGAGCTTTGCCATAGAGAATTTATTTTTGATGATTAAAGCAATTTTCTTTAAAATAAATAAACTTTGTGGCAGTCCAAGAGTTCTCTTTGGACACATACAGAAAGAGCTCAGAGTGTGGTTACTTGAAAAGATTTGGGAACAAAAAATAACATAAACTAAACTTTCAGAGTTTTCAATGGATGCAAAAGCAATGTATGAGAGTGAGCTTATGCCAGCTTTGTGAAGTGAATCCTATTTCAAGATGGTTTGAAGTGGACTGACACATCTGCCCACTTAGGCCCTTGGCAAATAAATGTGTGTCATGGAGATATCACACTGAAATAAGCACAGTGTTGAACACCTGTGAATGTTTTGTTGTTGTTCAACATCTTCCTCACCACTTTCTTCTAGTACAGCACAGTACTTCCTTTGGGAAAAAAAACTGAATCCTTTTCAACCCAGGATCCACATGGTTCTGAATCTGGAAACAGATGCCTTGTATCATACTAATCCTGACAACAAGTTTAGAAACACAATCCAAGCTTAGCCAATCACAGCTCTTTCCTGTATCAATATATGGGTTCACACATGTATGCGCACACACACCCACACACCCACATACACACAGAGTAAGAGTAAGTATATCTTTCTTTCTTCTGGCTTTCTCTGACAATTCTCCTCTACTTCCTCAGGCACATAAGGAAATTCCCCTGCAATGATGGGAATGAGGCTAACAGAGAAAAACAAATTATTCAAGTGTTGGAGGTGAGACTTTGGTAAGGTGATTGGACCATGAGGGTGCTACATTCATCCACTGACGAGTTCATAGTTGAATGTGTTGTTAGGAAGTGGGCTTTGGTCAGAAGAAGCTACTTACTGTGGCTGTGACCAGGAGGGTGTGTTTTTGACCCTGGCTCCTCCTCTCTGTCTCTGCCTCCTGACTGTCACAGATTATAGAGCTTTTTCCCATCATGCCTTCTGCCGCATTGTTCTCTCTTGGAGCCAGCCCACTATGGACTACACCATGAGGCAAAATAAATCTCTCCTCCTTTATGTTGGGGGTGCTGCGGATTTTGTCCCAGCAGCCAGAATGTGATTAATCATTAAAAATTAATAATTTTGAAAGGCTTTGATAGGGAACATGAAGTGGCCCAAGAATGCAAAACGGAGATGGTGAAGAGAAAAGAAAGACTGGTAAATGACAGTGTCAAACAGACTACTGGGGAGCAAGTAAGAGAGGCTCAGGCAGCTCATCATGCTATTGTCTAAAGAAGAGAAACCAATGATTATGTCAACTGACTCAAGAAACCATCTGACAACATTCATGACTCATTCCTGATGAAAACTCTCTGCACACTAGGAAGACAAAGAAATGTCCTCAACTTGGTACGGGGTATTTTAAAAACTCATACTTTTTTTTCAGGTTCCTTGTTGTGAGCCAAGTACAAGCCATGTCTTACAGGTTAATAAGCTGACTTTAAAAATGCTAGGTAACTTCTTTATAGGAATGCAGCTTGGTTCAAATGGGAATTACAGAGGTCTCATATTTGTCCATTGCATAATAAATTGAACAACAGATTGCATAACATTATTAGGAAGTAAAATTATTTTTGGAAAATAGCTACCAACTAATAAATGATATATAAAAACTATAATTTGGCCTAGTGCATAAACAGAATGTATGTTTTCTGTTATTGATAAAACAGTACCAAAGCAAGAAGTAGATAACACAATTATGAAACAAACTATAAATTCCATCAAAATCAATGAGAAGAAAGGTGATTAAAAGTACAAAAAAGGTGTGTTTCTTAGATATAGCAAATCAGAAAGGTCATGAGTATTTCAATATGGAATAATTAGAAGTTTAAAACAGTACCTATTAACATATGTATTTCTTTCATATATACAATGTTCAAATTTATTATACTCCAAAATGTATTCATTTTTCCTCATAAGCTGTATCATCTTGATGAAATATTTCCAAGATCTCATTTTCATAATGCCAGCTGGTTAAAGAGAAGTACTATCCAGGTGATTGGTGAAGACCAAGAGCTATGAAGACAACAGTACTGGGACCGAAATCCCAGTGTAGCTATTTACTAGTTCGCTAGCCACTTTATCTTTCCTAATGTGGAATTAAAATCAGTACCGATCTCACAGGGCTGTTGTGATGATAAATTAAATATTTTACATAAAAGTGCTTATAAGGTTCTTGGAAAAGAGTAAAATTTAACAAATGTGGGCTGTCATTGTTTTGAGAAAATGTATTGCATCATGCCGATAATGATAAGAAACCAGCCACATGATCAGGAAAACATTATTCCTCACAGTCATAGTTGCTTTGATTCAGTGACTCTATGCCTTGTTATTGTAACAAAAAGAGATGGAGATGATAAAATTGTGTGAATGTGTAGAAGTAATATACATATGCTGGTGCTAATGATAACAAAGTTGACATCATTAGTATTGGTCAAGAGCAAGATGTAAGCAAATTCTGGACCTTCTTAGTCATCTTAAAATTTTATAGCTAAGCATTACATTCTATTAGCTTAAAAAGTTGTCATTAAAATCTATGCAGGATATTTGAACTTTTAATGAGGAATCTAATCCCCTCAAATCATACTCCCACATTGAAAAATATTACTTTTATGGTACAATTTTAATAATACGATGTTTCTTAAGAACAGAAAAAACTGGTACCTAAGATTCATTTTTAAATTGGTATTTGAATGCCAATATGTATTACTATCATAATAAAGGTTTGACGGCCAAGATCTGCAAAACAGGATATATTTTTTTATTCTTGATTTACCAATTGCTTTTTGTACCAGGCAAAATTAATTTTGCAAATTCTTCTTTGAGCATAGTGTAATTTTTTGGAAAAGAACATTTTTCATTGCATTTAGCAAAATCAAATCATTTTGTGAACCAGACATCAGAAAGCTTAAATAGAAATTGAGTGGCACTTATTCCAAAGGGAGGACTTTTACCTTCAGGCTTAGACTACGTGGAAACTTCATGTTTGCACTTATGTCAGCCTCTTCATTTGAGCATTTTAAAAGATTTTTCTGGCACATAGTACATCTTCAACAAACTGTGTTAAATTAATGACAAAGTCAAAAAATATCAAGATACTATTAAGGGTGTATAAAATCATTCCCAGCTAGAATTAGAACTGCATCAAGAAGCTTTGATCTAGGCTTTGAAAATGAACATAATTTACAGTGCAGATTTTAAAAGATAACATAACCCTGTTCAATTTAGTCTCTAATATACATTGTGAAACCACATAGAAGGATTTAAAAAGTCAGTTTTGCCCTCTGTAGTACTTGGAAACTTCTACATGTCATCGTGTTTAGAAGTTCAGTTTCCTCTGTCAGGTTCATATTTGGCTTTCCAAGAGAGAAGCAGAGCACTCTGCCTCCATCAGATCAAATGTTCTCACTTCAGAAGGATACATCCAAAATCTCTTTGCTATAGATTTACAGAAAACTAATTTCAGAAAAGCACTAACAGTGTGCGTGCATGTGTGTGTGTGTGCATTAGAACTAGAGTCTCCCTCATATAAGCTTTTACAAAGGTGTGTTCTGTGTAGATTTCCCATCTGTCTACCTCCCTGTCCTAGAACCACCTTCACAGGGATCTATCTCTTCAAAAGTCAGTTCAAGTTTCTCAGAAGCCTCTCTGTCCCGCACTTTGAATTCCTCTTTTCTCTCTCTAGGAGGAGCTTTCATTCCCTTGTTCTTTTTGTTGTGCAGATTCAAACATCACCACGGCTGGGCTTGTGCACTCTATGTTTCAGTTCTAGACAAGTCATCTGTTCTAATTATTTAAGCAGGTCTCCATGTGCCCTCCCAAACCTACTGACCATGTTTCCCCATGAGACAAGCAAACTGTTAAGATTAACAGGAACTTTCCCCTGAGCAACTACAGCTCAACCCCACATTGAGGAAAGGGCAATTATTGTTAACTGAAATGTATTCTTTGATGCAGAGGCAACAAAGATAGTTAATATTTGTCATACATGGTTCTCTGTCATTCTGAAAGACTAGCTACAGTTTTGTTGGATGAGGTCTTATTATTTTCTCAAGACTAATATCCTGGAAAAAAAATGAAGTGTGTAGTATTTTCCAGTCCATTCCATTTCCAATTTATTTCCATCCAGAAACACATTGACACTGAATATATTGAACCATCCAGAATTACAGTGGAACTTAAAGGGACTGGTTCATCATGACTAAAGAATCAGAAAACATGGGAGTTAGGTTGGCCCCATAAGTAAGGTTAGATAACCAAAGGTTTTTAGTCAAGCAAAGGAGTTTGATTATTCGCATATGGGGAATAGCTAGAGCTGACACCATTTTAAGAGAAATGATACCATTTGGGAAGCCCTGATTTTCAGGTTCAAGTTCTAGAAAAATGTTGTAGAAGGACATACTCTCTGACTTACCAATGTATCTGCCCCTTTAAAACACACTCTTGGCTCAGCTCGGTGACAAAAGTCATGAAAGGGGAGCTTCCGTCCACCCAGTCATACTCTATCCTTTGTAATATAACTGCTCAATATGCAGGCTTCTAGAAAAAGGCCAGAATCTGTATTATAAATGGCTTGTAAGTCAAATAACCTCTGACTGACTTTCACAGAAAAATCTTTGACTTCATTGTAAAATAAGACAAAAATACCCACAAAACTGTTATAAGGATGAAGTAAAAGGAAATTTCTCTTTCTTCTCTTCTAATTATTTTCACAGTAAAAAAAGAAAAAGAAAACTTAAAAGAAACATAAAAGCTCAGTTGGCACATAAACACATTTTATCTGCTTAAATGCAAGTCAAATCACTCCGTATAATTTTTGTTTGTTTGTTTGTTTGTTTGGAGCTCCTGTCACATTAGAACTCAAAACTTCCCCACAGCCATTATATATAGTACAGTGCATTCCCTGGGGCATTTCCTTCAAGCAATTATAGACATTTTAGTATGATATGCTTTTAGTTTGTACAACGTGTTTCATGCAAATCACATTTCAAAAAGCTGTGCAGAGCTGAATAATTCACTTAGAGAATTCAATAATACATAAAGGGAATGGAAAGAAGAAATTAGGAGATATTGGCTACACAGAACATTGAAAACCTGGAGTTCTTAATAAGAGAATTAACTCTGTCGCAGCAAAAAATTAATAGTAATCAAAGCAATTGCTAGAGGATATGCAAAGTGCATGGACATGTGAGATATTTTCATAAATTTAATATTCCTTATCTGAGTAAAAACAGGCCAAAGTAAGTTAAAACAAAATACCATGAACATCAAAATAAGAAGAAATATTCCAGAGGCAGAAATGAAGGAGTTGGTAGGATTTGTAAGGATGTAACAGAAATGTCTTTATCCCTTTCTGTGAATGTTGGATGCTGTAAGATACTTTGAAGTAATAAATATTTGCTTTCCTAGGTGAAAATGTATGGTGGTAGCAACAATTCCTGAAACTGATCGAGGTACAGTCATAATTCATGGAAACTTAGATTTGGGCTCAAAATTCAGCCTATGAGTTCTAATTCCACAGTGAATTTTTTATCTCCAGAAAATGGACTTAACCTTGTGTTCTATATTTTCTTATTTGCACAATGCTGCACATAATAAATGCACAGAAAAGAAAAGAAAAGCAGTTTGTAGAATGTAATAATCATTAGCAAATATTACTTTTTAGCTGTTCTTATGTCTTCTTCTCATTTGCCCCTTTGGGGCTGGATATTCTCTGCTCACTTCATTTTTGTATTTAATTTAATCAACAGATGTTTATTGCACTTTTACATCATTCAGGGGACTATATCTGTACTTCAAATAGTATTGAATAAAAGAGATACAGTTCCCTCACAGTCTAATGAGCAAGAAAGACACAAAAAAAATATAAAGAAACAAATCACAATTCCAATGTGGAATTTCATAGTTATTAAAAGGAAACAAAAGCTAATACAAAAAATAGAGGCTGACTTTAATGTTAGAATGCAAAAAAAAGCCCTATTTTGAGGTGACATGAAGTGGAAACAAGAATAACATGAGTAGCCAATCATATGGACAGCAAGGTGAGTCAGAGAAATGTGTGTGGAAGCCTGAGTGGAAAGACCTGTAGCAGATGCAGGAGGAGAGAGGAAGGTATAGAAATAGAGAGGATCGCATTTGTCGGGCTTCCTCTGTGTTCTGAATCCTCTGAGCTCCATTGCACCTCATTGTATTTCATGCTGAACTATAATTATCAAGGGTAGATCTCTCCAAAGACTAAGCTGGGGGCTTAGTCTTCCATCTCTGTAAATTCGTCTTACCGATAACAGATCCTAACACATGGAATACTGTACACATGCCATAAGTCAGAGACAGTTACAGAAGAGTGTGTGAGGTTTTACAGCACAGTGACAGGTATAAAAGTAATCCACAGGTATTGACAAAGCTATCCTGGGGATAATCAATATTTACTTTTTAGAAGACTTAGAGTCAGTTCTGGGACCAATGATTACACTTCCACAATGTACAGAGGTCTGCTGAAGATAATAAAAGGAATAAAATATAAAATTACAGAGCTTCTACTGTCAAAATATTGTGAGGACATCCAGGAAGACATCTAAAACAAATCAACGATTTGATGTGTTATAAAATTTTTATTGGCTTACTAATAGGAGAAAATATTTTAGGGTATATGAAAGCCTTCATACAAGAGGTAAAATGTGGGTTGATTTTGAAATAGGTGAAGAAATGCAAGGAAAAATACAGTGTAATAAAAAGATAGAAGATATATGTTAATATGGTTAAGTAGTTAATTTAATAGTTTGTGTATATTCAAGAAGGAATAATACTTTAATATTCCTAATTATAGATGGCAAAAATGGAGGTTTTGATAGGTTAAAAGTTATTGGTCAAAGGCCACAGAGTGAAGAAGTAACAAAATTAAAGTTTATAAAACAAAATCTGGTGCTACTTCCCCATAGTTGCTCAGGGATTTCTGATGTATCACTCTGGATAGATGGAATCCTAAGTAGGAATCAGTAAATGATTTTCCCAATCATAGAGCCAAAGAGTTCTAGGATCTAAACATCATTAATGAAAGTTTTGCTACTCTGTCTTTTGTCAAACAGTTCTTTCATGAAGTCCAGAGAAAGCAAATGTTTTGGGTTAAATTATGCTCCCCCAATAAATCAAATGTTGGAATTTTATCACCCCAGGTGACTCTATTTGGAGATAGAGTTAATGATAGAGTACTTATGGTTGATGAGGGTACGGGGGTGGTGTCCTAATCTTATGGCACTGGTCTCCTTATGAGAAGATGAAGAACACAGGCGATCTCTGTCTCTGCACACTCACAGGAAAAGGCTAATGTGAGAAGGCAGGCAGCTCAGAGAGGTCCCTCAAGAATTAACCTCCAGCATCCTGGCCTTGAACTGCTATCCTCCATAAATGTGAGGATATACATTTCTGTGGTTTAAGTCCCCCAGTCATGGCAACCCAAGTACATTAATAGTGTGTTAGTGGGGCTGCTGGTGTTTAGCTTTATATAATTTAAAATGCAAGTCACAGAGAGCCCGGTGCAATGTTCCGTGAAGTTGTGAATTCTTCCACACGTTAGCACCCTGGACAGTGGACCAAACTGTGGCATAATCCTACAAGAAATTGCAAGATATAGAGGTGGGTGGGGTTCTGAGCCACCAGGTCTTCTGTTGTGTGTCTTTTTATTGTCTATTCCTCTGTGTCCTAGTCTGAGCCAATGTGAATACTTTTCTTCTCTGACTCAGAGTCTTAAGTATTTCCAAAAAAAATTTAATGGAAAGATTTGTCAACTCCATTTTAGGGACAAAGAAACTGAAGACCAGGAGCAAACTGTCCAAGGTCATGGGGTCAATAAGTAGTAAATGGCTTCCCACTTGCTTCTCTTCACTTCCGAAGCCTGTTGGATATTGTTTGAAGATCCCTGGTGTTAGATCAGACTTCTGGCTATGGGCTGAAATTGCTCTGTAGTGTTTCTCACACATAATAGAAAAAATATGCACCTTTTCACTAGATTTCCATTAATAGCCAGATCAGAGCGATATCAGGGAAATCGAAGCACCCATTTTTTTTAGTCTGAAGTCATCTGAAAATAATCAGAGAAAGGGATTTGTATCTAAGCAGAAAGGAGGTAAGTAAAATATTTCATTCTTTAAGGAAACTGCCACATCCCTTCCTTTTCCAAATGTGGAAACTAAGGCCAGAAATTTCCTAATGCTCTTCTAGGATCAGATAGCTACATAAAGATATTATATCTATGTACATAAATCTTATAGGAAAGGAATCTTAATGTGGAAAAAGAAAGGTTTTAAATTAGAATAATCAAAAAATTCCACGAATAAATCTCAACAAACAAAAATCTACTCAGAGCTTTCTATGTAATCCACAAAGTGCTTAATGTGAGGAATCTATGACCAAATAAGCATTTAGTCCAAGCCCAAATATAAAGCTTACCGAATTACAGGAATAATCATCGTAGGTGTTCTGCAGATATATCCTCAGACTTTCCTTCTCTACCCCCAGTTTGCTCATACTCTTTCCTGGGCTTGCATTACACTGCAATCTAAATTGACTGTTTGCTCTTGCAAATCTCATTTCATAACTATTTATATATAAGGTTTGCCTCGATTTAAAGTGCATGGCCTCTATACTTCCCTGTACCTTCCAATTCTTTCTAAAATAGCAATCACATTCTTCTGGTAGGATGTGTTTACTTATAAACTCCTCTTGCTTCTTGTCCATTTTCTATTTTGGCCAATGCACATGCAGAGCCTCTCTTATTACCTCTTTATTTGTGAGCTGAAACACTGGGAGTGAATTTGCTGCTCAGCCAGCCATGAATCCCCCTGGGTAGGGAAGAAAAAACCCCTGCTTACCTAGAAACTGTCTGTCTGCCAGTAGCCTCTGGGGATAATTCCTATACTTTTTCTTCAAAGAAAGAATGGAGGAGGTAGAAGGAAGGAAATCAATGGCCTTCTGCTTTTAAAAACTATACCAAGACTTTAGCATCATAAATTTTTGTTTGTCCTGTTTCATGGAGAAAATCTGACCTCAAAGACCCCAAGCCTTCATCTTCTGTGGACTCTAAACGTAACCACTGTGTGATTTACTCCAGGGGAGCTTAGGTTGGTGGGATGTAATTTCATGTTCCCTAGCAGGAAAGAAACTTAACCAACTCTCTGCGTCAACACATCAGCACCCTAACAAAGAGCTCAGTCAATCAGCTGGTCAAAAAGTTTTGCCTTCAAGAGAAAAAAATTAATTAAATATACTTGTGAGTGTGTGTGTGTGTGTGTGTGTGTGTGTGTATTCATTAGATTTCATTTGACCAATCTTTCCTATTTTTTCATTGTTAGCTGTGATCATCTGAAACCAAAAGCTTTGATTAGATCAGAGAAAGAGAAAGAACATTTAAGTGTTCATGTGAACTATACAATAAGTTAGGATACTTCTGTGCACAATAAAACCAACACAAGAATGTTCTCTGAAAATGCCTGAAGACCTTTGTCTGCCTACATAAAGTTTGTTTCCCGAGGACTTTGGGCTATACCCTGCATCCAGGTAATTAATCTTTAAGGAATCCTAAGTAAATACATTATAATTGTTATATAGTACTCATGTGTCACTTTTCTGCAGAAACTAAAACTTCTCAGCTTGGATGACTTGAAGATATTTACTGTAGATCAGTGATTCTTTGCCTGGGGTGACTTTGCACTCGGATGTTCCTGGTGCCGCATCCCCAGTGGAAAGGTTCAGTGATATCTGGACACATTTCTGGGCTCACAACCATGGGGTGCCAGTGGCATCCTCTGGGGGAGGCCAGGCCAGCTTGTAAACATCTAGGAGTGTAGTGTACAGCACCAACAACAGAACCATCTCGCCCCAAGTCTCGGTAGTGCCTAACCCGAGAGACCTGCTCTAGTATTTTCTTCTAGCATTTATTCATCTAATACACAGTTAAGAGCTATCATGCACTCGGTATTTTGCTATGATGTAAGGGAATGAAACAAATCTAGACAAAGCCTTGTCAAGAGTTTCACAATCAACTCAGAAGAAAGAGTAAAGGCAATGTACAATTGTTAGAACATCAAGAAGTACAGGCACACTACTAGAAAATAAAAATACCATGAAAACCAAAGCAGGAGAATACAGTTCTGTCCTCACC
The DNA here is from genome assembly GCF_053883595.1 of Heterocephalus glaber. Lineage (NCBI taxonomy): Eukaryota > Metazoa > Chordata > Mammalia > Rodentia > Bathyergidae > Heterocephalus > Heterocephalus glaber. The sequence continues at coordinate 13,554,885 of NW_028258325.1, read as the reverse complement.
AACATTACAGTTTAGAGAGAAAGATAGGTCTCAAAAAACTATCTCACAGTGCCAAGTTTGGACCATATTCTACTGTTTAACTTGGGTATCAGAAAAGGTTGCCCTAAGGAATAGACATGTTCAAGTAAGTCTTAAAGGATGAGGCAGAACTCACAGTCCAAAGAATAAGGAAATTGCAGGAAGGGTAGAAAAGCATGAGTTTAAACACTGTCGCAGTGTATGGTAGAAACTGCCCTGCCATAGCAGCCGGCAACTATTCTTAAGCCAAACTCATTATAAAGAGGAATTAATATCAAAGGTAGGACTGAAATTTGGATCACCAGGATGAAGTTGGAAAAAAAAAAGTATAGAAAGCATTCTGGGCCAAGGCAATAGGGTGAGAGGAGGCATAACTTGTCAGCAGAATGCCGAGGGCTCTTTTGCACAGAAAGGTGCAAGGTCAGAGGAGGGGGACAAGAATATGAAGGAACCAGGTCTTCTGCTTCCTCATGTTGCTTGTGTCCTGTCTAAATACGTGAATGGTTTAAAATGACTTTCTATTTCCTCTCAACACAAGGGCTCAATTCTGAACTCTTTTTTCTAAATTGTAAGAACATCAAGGAGTCTTTTACCCAAGGCCCAAGTAGACTTTGTCCCAGCAGGCCGTCCAAATTTGATTGATGAAATGGGATCTTAGCAAGTCCTTTTTCAATCCCCTCTGTCCTGCTGTTGGCTTCCCTCCTCTTTATTACTTACTGATTGTGCTTCCTCCGCTTCAAGCTCCATTTCAGTGAGAAGTCCCAATTCCCTCTAGCCTTCAAGTTTTTACACCTTCACTCAATTCCCAGCTTTTCAGAGCCCAGTGGTTTTTTGATTGCTGGTGTTCTTACCACACTTTGGCAAATCACTCAGCACCTCCCACACACAGCCAGCTCTTCTCAAACAATAGGAGTGCGTGAAATTCAATTCACAACACTGCAGTTTACACATTCCAAGTGCATTGAAGAGATAAGCCTTCCAATTAATGATCTCCCTGTGTAATTGCCTTCCCTCGATAACCCATTTTGCTTTTGATCATTCTCTGTTACAAATTCCCTCACCTGCACACAGGGTGAGATCTTTTAAAGGGAGTCAGTGGGGGCTGAGCCAGGGGACCGGCCAGTTGGATCCACAGTGAGATGGCTTGGGTAAGATCTGTAGCTTGTCGTCTTTCAGCATGAGCTTCCCTAACTGCCATACCACAACTACCTGAGGTCTTCTACCTTGAACTTGTGACTGGCTTATGAATCCAAGTTGTTTCCTTTTATTCCTTATACTCTCTTTCAAGAGACTAACTGTTCTGAAAGGAATTGAATCATTAATCTCAATTTGAATACCTCCTGCATGTCCAAGTCCTGCAGTAGGACTAAGCAGTCTGACAGCTGACTTCCACACAAGCTAGGCTGTCAACCGCTATGTCTTATTCATCTCTCTCCACATTATGTGTTCAGTGTGTGGTACATAGTAGGAGTTCACTAAATATTTTTTATGTTGCTCTCTGGATGAATATTTAATGATACCATTAAACTTAAGGATTCTTTCAGACACAAAATAACAGAGATAAACAAGTGAATCCTAAAAGAAACATATGCAGAAAGTAGATGAGTTGAGGCATCAGTGGACACAGGTTCTCATTCTCTAAAACTTGGTGCAAATGGTTAACAGGTGGTCCCTTAAATCCTTCAAGAAACATTTGTGCAAACAAGAAAAGCTAGTTCTAGTGTCAGACCTGGGCTTACTGCTAGGACTTGAGTTCACTCTTACCATTTCAATGTTGAGAATAAACTTCTCTGAGGTTTCCATCACCATGACCTCTGCCTTGCTGAAGGAGAACAATTGCTTCTGCCTCAGGTGAAATACAGTGTGAGTCACGTGAGATTGGCATCAGCAAACAATTCACAAACTGAAAAATTAGCCAGTGTTACTGCACAAAGTAAAGTGGATTAACACATTAAGATAATACAGATGACTTAAAAGATATAGTCCAATGATGAGAAAACAAGAACACATGAAAATTGGAACTGGATCTCCATTATTGTAATTTTATTTTCAGTGTTTGGAGTAAGTTCCTTTGGCTGGTCTTGATGACCTATGGAAAATCATGGCATTGGAAAATAAATGGCAAGTCCTAGCATTCTTAAGTTAATATTTATTTAAGCTCACCTGCCCTAAACTGACGTGCATTGTACACTTGTTTCTGCAGTTTGGAGGGGCATTCACTCCACTGGGAGGTGTGTGGGGCCTTTTTGAAATGAATCAAGTGATAACAATGTGTCATTAGAATCATAGCATAAAGGGTCCCAGTCTCACTAATTTCATTGGCTTGAGTTTTCTTTGCATGACGTGTGATTATCCTTGAGAAACAGTTTTCTCCTAAACACTCTACAAAAGGCATAGAATCACATTTTTTTTAAAGGTGTCTTTATTTCCTGTCAAATTGCCTGCAGGATAGTCACAAGGGGGAGCTGATACGTTATATAAATGAGTCGTGCTTTTTGCAGAAATGCGTTTAACAGTGGCTAGCAGGCCAAATGGCAAACAGTTGGAACAGGTCAGTCCAAGCAATCATTTCTTTAACACTTTATTGAAGACTTTCAATTATTCAGACCCTGTGCAGGAGAGATGGAGTGTATGTACGCAGGGAGTCCAAAGATGAGCAAGCCCTGGGCTTTGACTTCCAAAGCAGGGACTTCCCAACCTGACAGAGTGGGAAATTGACAATATACTGTTTTTGAACCCCAAATAAATCCCTCAAAAAATTTTTTTGACATTAGAGGGACTGTATGAAACTCTCAGAAACTAAAAGAAGTCAAAAAATCTAACAAACTCAGATAAGGTATAAAGCATAAAATTAATCTGACTTTCCAGAGGTATCTAAACTTCCCAAGCAGAAGAGATTCTAGCTCTTCCCTGTATCCTCACATCTCCCATGCACAGATTAGAGAAGCCTACGCATATCCTATACCTTCCCTGTTATTCACTAAGGTTTCCTTCTGCAAGTTGCCTTAGTAGTGTCTTCTCATTGGCCATATAATGGAAGCTAGACCTCCTGTATCTTGCTGGTACCCCACCTTTATTGACTCTATGCCATCCATCTATATATTTATAGTCATCATTTTCTTTCTCTTCATATACAGAGTAATACAAGATCCAAAAGGTTGAGGGGGATATAGAGGAAGTAAGGTATAAAAAGTGCAATAGATAAATAAGGATGACTGTTTAAATTTTAAATTTCTTTTACAGTAAAAGACACATTGCCATTGATCCTCCTCAAAATACTCTCCCTTGCCTGAAGCATACTTATCCCATCTTCATTGCCACTTTCTTAAGCAATTCTGGAAGTCTTCTCTCCTGAGTGTCTTTAGTTGTGCTGTTGTGCTTGACTCAATGTTCTGAATCTTTTCAAAGCCTTTACCCTTCACGGTCATTTTGACTAGGGAAGAGCCAGAAGTTGCAAAGTGCTAGATCATGTGAACAGGGTGAATGAGGACACATCACAATGTTTTCATGAGCCTGTTTTTCCATTGGATGGCATGCAGCAGGAGCAGCCACTGCATTTTCTCTCATACCTCATAAAAGAAACACAAAAGGGACTTCCAGAACTCCTCTAGAAAGTGGCAAGAATAAAGAGGTACGTGTTCTAAGAGGGAATAATGTCAGTGTCTATTATTGGAATATTTTGTTATTTAAGCATTCACTGTATGTTTTGATCACATCTAATATGTTAATTGGAACATTTCTGAATTCTCCAGCTTTTGAGCGTGAGCCTGGAAATGGCCTTCCTTGGGCTTCTAATCGGGAGAACTCACTTCCATTCTTCTGTATTTTTTGTTTGTTTGTTTGTTTGTTTGGAACCAGAGATCGAACTCCAGAGCTTACGCTTGCGAGGCAGGCGGGGGAACCACTGAGCTAAATCCCCGGCCCATTCTTCTGTATTTTTTTCTAAGGCAATTGTGCTTATTATATTCTATTACAGTGGTTTATCTGTTTGTTGTCTTTCCTTTAGTAGATTATTAACAGTTTGCAGCTTGGATGATACACTGTACGCTGGTTCATCTCTGTTTTCTTCAGATACCCAAACTGTGCTTTTTACAAGACAGCAGCCACATAGATGGTTGTTGTGAAAAGTGAGGTGTTGGGAGCTAATACAATATCCTGAAAAGACTGCATTTTGTAGTTAAAAATGTCCCATACATCTCTGAAGAATTTCTGCATTTTAAAAACCTGTGCGGAAGCGGAAGCTTTTCTCCCTCATGTCTCTATCGTAACAGTGCTGTTGTTTACTGTTACAATGGAATGTCTCCTCAAGGGAACTCTGGGACTAATTTGCCTAAGTTTACAATTCCAGATAGCAGTTCACTGAAGCTTCATTACTGCACCAGCAGCCTAATAAAATAATGAAAAAGAGAGAAAGAATTAAGGTCCACTGCAGGAGAACATGAAGTAATCTGTCACTTCAGATGAGCAATGCCATCATTCCCCTTTAAGGTCACATCAGCTATTATTGAAGTGTCACATATCACTTGTCAAGATTAAATGAGACAAACTATTACTTCATTATTATGCGAACAAATCTCAAGCTTATCTTAATTAATACTACACAGACTGGGGACTTTCATGGCCAGTTTACTAATAGTGCACCGATTTGAACTATTTAGATGTAATATATGAGATCAATTTACTAGTTGGAAAAGATTATCTGAACTTACTTTCCATTACGGTAAAGTCATGAACAGATCTGGGACTAAATTACCAGCTGACATTTAATTCTAAGGCAATGTATTGAAGGAAAGTTGATGCTTATAGATTTTGTTCTGGAATCCTTTTACTTTTATGTCAGAATTTCTCAGATATAATAAAATAAGTTTATGCTTTATCTAAAGAGAATACATGGCTTTGAAAGCATCAAAGTAAAGGCAACTTGTGATATAAAATAGCATCCCACTCGGTGCTTGTTTTGAAAAGGTTATCATCCAATCAATACGCTAAAATATGGTGTATGAGATGTCACAGACAGCTGGTAGGAGGTGTAGGTTAACTTCCAAGCTTAGATGATGATGGAAAGCAGGCCCCAACTGTGTCTTCTCTCAAACCAGTAAATGCTAGATCTTCTAATGGCAGTTCCAGAAGGGAGTTTAGAGACCAACTCATCTGTGAGCTATTTCCTGAATGAGGAGAAGGACGCAGGAGTCATAAGCAATTAGCTCTGAGTTACAGAGCTTCAAGCACTGTCAGTGCATAGGGCCAGCATACACAGGCTGCAGGGACCAAGAATCTACACAAGAGTCAAAAACCAAAACTTGTCAAATAGACTATACTTTTGAGGAAGGAATAAGAAAGAATACATTGCTGATTAAATATGTTTTATAATTTAATCCTACCATTTCGTACAACTCATCTGTGCTTTTCCTCTGAGAACTGATCCTAGAGTGCCAAAGATTATTGTCTGTTAGGACCCAGCCCATTCAGAATAATAATAGCTGCCATTCCAACAGTGCTAGACAATTTCTGAGTTTAATTTTAACGCAATTAGAATGCTTCATGTCCTCAACCACCTTTAGAAAATAATAAAAGTACAATAAAAGCAGCATTAAAATTGCATAATCAGATATATTCTCATAACATTTCCAAGTTAGAACTGTTGACCGAAAGCTAATAACACCATGGAATATTTTGAAATCGTTTGTGCTCCATTATAGCAAAGCAGAAATTCAGTCTATAGAGGTGAATTTGCAGGTATCAATCTCTAATATACAAAAAATATAATTGTTCAAAAATCAAAAGCAAGAAAATTGGGAACGACCTGTGCTATGGTAAAGCACATGCTAATAGACTAAGTAAAATTTTATTGATGAAATTAAATATATGCTTAACAAGTAGCTTCAAAGATCTCTTTCAGAGCTTATAAGCCAGTAAGCTTTGGGAAAATAAATAGTAGGAGGGAACAGAAAGGGGTTTTTACCTCCCCACTCTTCTGAATAGTGTCGCCCTACTGTCTAAAGATGAGTAGAAATCACAATGATATTGAACAACTAACATAATTTCAATATATGAATATATAATACAAAATGAAGTAGTATTTAGCAAAACACAGAGTTGAGGTTACTGTATCTAAGATCCAGATTAAAGTAAAAAATCTCCTGGAGGGGGCCAGGGATTTAGCCCCGCCTGCCTTGCAAGTGCAAGGTCTTGAGTTCCATCCAGGTACCGGGGGAAAGAAAAGTCTCTTGGAAAAGACTGAATCCCTTCAAATATCTAAATGTTGTAGGATGTGGAGTCTTCAATTGAGGTTAGGGCACTCCTGGGCCACCATAATGGGTGAGGTAGACAGGAAATAGCCAAGCAGAGTCCCTGCCTTCCCACTAGTTCAACATTCAGAGTAGTTTTGCCTTTAGTTTTTATGTTACAGTTCTAAGTAGAACTACACTTGAAGACAATAAGGCTATGAATTTAGAAAAAAAAAATGCAGTGTTTCTCAGCATTTTTCACTTTCTTTTAGATGCCAGTAGTCATGGAAACTCTCACGTTTACTAATTGAATTAAGTTTAATCCATAGACTCTTTAGTGGCTTCTTTCTTCAACTGTGGATATTATGAGTAATTATCTATAAACTATTCACATTTAAAAATATGAGCACAACTTTTTCATGTAAAGGGGCACAAAGGGTAAAATGTGAGAAGCTTTTTTTTCATCATATGCTTTCATGCTTCAAAGTTATTTCATGCTCCTGAACCAAAACACCTGCTGATTAGACTGATAAGAATAGAAATTTTTTTCTCAAGTAACTATGGAAGAAACACAGTGTATGCAGCATGAAATGTCATTTCTAAGCTGATCAAACATGGCTGCATACTCTTGTCCTTCACACCCATCTGCCTTTGCCTGTTCAGTTCTCCTACCCAACCCAGACCACCTCTCCCTTCATCATTCCTTGCTTGACTTATTCCTTTAGATCAGATGTTCTTAACTCTGTGTGTGTGTGTGTGTGTGTGTGTGTGTGTGTGTGTGTAAGTCTAGTGAAGCTTATTTACCCCATCTCAGAATAATAGTTTTTAAAACCTTGATATGTAGGGTCACAAAGGAAACAAATTATTTAAAATGTTTAAAGTAATGCTTAAAATAAATACACACAATTTTAAAACATATTAAGTATCAAGATCTTATAGCACACCTAGTTACTACCATAATTTTGAATCAATGATGAGGTAAATGACATTTTCATATATATACCATGAAAATAAAATGCATGATGTTTACTGGCCAAAAAGATATGTCTCTCATTATTAATGAGGTTGATTGCTTTCATTCATAGTTGATAGAAATGCTAAGTTTCAGTTACATGTTAGTGAAATTAAAGATACATATTTCCACATTCAAACCAATAGACTCCTGAAGGAAACGCAGGTTAAATTCTAGATTATATTTAGAAGCCACCTTCCCAAAACAGAAAGTTTCTCAGTTGCACTGCTGCATACCAAGCCCAGGATAAAAGGTAACCTCCCATTCTCAGTACTCTGAAGGTAACATATATTAGCTTCTATCAAAGAACCTGGTCCAGTGATGTAATTGAATTTATGTCTATTATATTACTAGTATTTCTCTTAAGTTTTTGTTCCTGTTCACATCTTTTTCTTTCTTTCTTTCTTTCTTTCTTTCTTTCTTTCTTTTTCTATCTTTATTATTTTTGTAGTGCTGCAGATCAGACCCATGGACTGGCACGTGTTAAGGAGGCCTGTTGTTCTTCTTTACAGTCTTATGACAGACACTGAGATTGTTGCTACAAGGCCAGAATCTGGGCTCTCAAGCACATGCATGAATATATTCCACTTTATAGATGGTAAAGCAAAAGCCAGTATATATATAATAGATTTATCCAGGTCTTGGCTCAACAGAATGGCCAAGGGGATGGGATGTTAAATCTTCCTTGGTTCCAGGGCTGGGTTGGTTGGTGGTGGTGATGGTGGTGATAGTTTTCTCTTTTTAAAAAAATTTTTATTTTATTGGTACATTTTAGGTATACAATATAATGACATTCATCATTGGAAATTTGAACCTTTACATAATCTCTCTTGGTTCTTATTTTTCCCCCTTCCCCTGCCCTCCCTTCAACCCTTCCATCCCTCCCTATTTACAAAGTCTTTGTTTCCATTTTTTCATTTTCTCATATTAATTCCATTCCATTTTTTCCTTTTCCCTACCCCTCCCACTTCCCCTTCCCCTTTGCCCCTTTTGTTCCTATTTCACATTAGTTATTATACCTTTTAGTTTTCATTCTCAGCCTGGAGAAAATAGCTTTATCTTTTTTAAAAATTTTAACTATTAAAGATCCATTTTAACCTCTCAGTTACAAGATGGCCCTTCTGACCCCTGCCTCATGGATTCTGACATCCCATGATGCCTTCCCCACAGTGTAAGCAGAGCCTGTGATTTCTTCTAACCAATTGAATATGACAAACAATGTGGGCTGCACCTGATTATAATGATGTGATTGCAGAAAATTTACCTCTTGTTTCACAGTAATTTCTTTTTTCCTGTGATAATTTCAAAGAAAACTGTCAGGAATCCAGATCTACAAAAGAATGGATTTTGTCACATCCTTGCATGGGGGATGCAGGTAGGATGGAAGTGAATACTTCCGAAGTTGATCTGCTGAAAACCTGGTCTTGAAAAAATTTTCATTGCAATCTGTGGTGCTGTGAGTAGAGCATCAACTTAAAACTTGCTTGGACTCCTGATCTCTGAAAATAAAGTTCTAATTTCCATCCCTGCATTATACTTAATATTTACAATGAACTATCTATGTTACATGTCCATTGAATTTCTCATGGCCATATTAATATTTATACCACCAAACTTTTGTATTCCTAAATCTTTATTTCTTAGCATTTATGCAATAATTCTCAGCTCAGTGTTGTTTTTGCTGTAAATGCTCTCAGCAACTAAGATACAACATGGAACAAACCAGAATATGTCCTTTCTTTTATGCATTTTTATATTTTATTGGGTTAAGATACATAATAAACAAGGCAGATATAAAATATTACATGTAATGATATGAAGTATCTAGAAAACTAAATCAGGAACAGGTTTACAGCTTAAATAGAATGTTGAGACTGTCCTGAGCAAGTAACATTTCTTCAAAAGAAAAATCCACAAGAACACACCTCTATTCAAACCTCCTTTGGTTTTATCATTAAGAGTTACATTGACATCCTTCATTTTGTTTCGATGTTTATATTATGTTTTCTCCCCAATCTCTCCAACATTTTCTGTACACTTCTGCTCCTTCATCATTTCTTTCTGACTGTATTAGCCTATATATTGTTTTTCATTGCATTTTAAGACTACTATTGCCACTTTTGAAATAATGGATCTTTTCCCTTGGATTGATATTCTTTCCCTTCAAATTTTTACATTGCTGGATTTTTATTTTCAACTACTTTGCAAAGATCTTCCTTTCTTGTCCATTTATTTCTCCAATCTCTGCCACATCATCTGCTTTCACTCCCATTTTGTCATTTGTTATATGATAGGAACATGTTTTTTAATTGGCTTGCTGATTCGACATGTTTGTCTGTTGCATCTTCCTAATTGGGGTAACCACACAAAGGTGGAGAATGCTCACTAATTATTAAGTGCATTATCTTATTTAATTTTCATAATAATTGGCTTTGGCACTATTTTTTTTCCATTTTAAAAGTGATAAAATGGTGTTTAAAGAGCAAAATAGCAGGTTACAGCAGGCTTAATTAAATGCAGAGGCAAAATTTGAATACATATCTACCTGGCTCCAGAGTCTTTGTTCTTATTGGATCTATGGGGCATAGGGTGAATTCCAGATATCTTACTTAGACACCCTAGGAGACAGACAGAACTATTCAGAGTGCTTTTTCACTGAAGAATAAAAAACATCAATTTTAACATTTGTTGTATTTCAGAAGCTTGTGGAATTTGCAATTGCGTGGCTAGTATGGAGATGGAGGGCAACACTTCTAAAACAATCTTTACTTGCAATTCACTCCTCAAAATGCCATGTGAACATTAATGAGAAAGTTCAGACACTAACATTGTAAACAGTCAACACATTAGCAAAGAGCACATCCTCTGCATTTTATTAACTGAGCTATAATAGTTCCAAACAAAATAATTTATGTCTAAATGGTTTACTATCAGAAAAGTGCAAAAAAAAATGCTACCCTTTGTATTATTAGGAGAAAATGCATATATAATCAACACAACACATATACAGCAAAGTAATTCTTCAGAGTTTAGCCTCCATTGTGAAAAACAAAGCAATCTTTTCCTTTTAAAATTAAATTTCCACTTAGTGTTTTGATAAAAGATATTTTCTAAATTTGTCTTTCCTTAAATGATCCACATTTTGAGAAAAAAATAAACACTAACCCTAAAATAAGTTATTTAATTACCTTACATTTGCCTCTACAATTTAGTTTCCAAAACTTTCTCATTTCTCTGTCATTTGTAATCTGTGTTGCATAAACAGAGGGTTTAGTAGTTTCGTATCCTTCAGCTTTTGAAACTGAAGAAAGTAAAAAAAAAAAAAGAAGTCTGCCATTTATTAAAGGTGGGTTTTGATTATAGTCAAAACTTTTGACCTTTTCACTAATGGGTACAAAGGAAATTACAAGTTAGATAACAGTTGTTCCAAGCCCGAACTAAAACTAACACATGTAATTAAATTATAACTGGAGGTACAGGCTGATACAGTGAGCAAGGCAGGCATAGCAAGGTTCATGTCAAAGGATGCATAGCTCTGATCCCAGCTCAGTCACTGTCTGGGGCCTTGGGCAAGGCACTTCTCTCTGACCTCAATTCCCCATCTGTTTGGAACCTATTTTACTCCCAAAAAGTGTCCACTAGATATTCTCTGAGAGGTGAAAACCACATGAATAAAAATGATTGTTCACCCAGTTAACCTCTCACCTACAGATGCAGGTATGTGTGCTTCCGTGCATAACGCTAACACTGCTGGTGCCTTTGGACGGTAATATAGCGTCTACCAATTTGTGCCCCTATTGGGTTTGTAGATTTAGTAAAACACTCTTGAAAATACCATCAACCCCCCACCTCTCACTTTTTTGTACTTATCTGACAGAAGTCCAGCTCTCTGCCTAAGCCTTGGCTGTGTAGTGAGAGTAAATTTGCTTAGAGAAATATATAAAATCACCCTGTGTATTCTCCCTTTAGCTGGTCCAACTCTAACTTCACACAGACATTTAAGAATACCTAGAAATTCTAGCACGAATCAATTCCCTTTCATCTTCTCTTACATAACTATTTGACAACTTCTCTCTCTTCAAGATCTCCTATCCTGCCTCTATTCCCAGTTAGTAGCCTAGAATTCCATTTCACTGGCAAAAACGAAATAACCAGAAACAAATCCCCAGAAGCTGCTTGTGCCTTACGGAGCCCATTTTCATTTCAGTTAAGATGAAATTCATGATCCTATCTAAGGCTAATCCCAAATATGGAATAGTACTCAAGGGCATAGCTGTTTCAGAATTCTTAAATAATCACCATTTATGTTTTATTGGATCATATTCATTAGCTTAGAAGTACACTTCTCAGCTTAAATAACACCAAAGACTCTCCTTTGACCCTATAACTCCTTCCAGTTTCATTCTCCTTTATAATATTTATTCTTTAAACAATTTCTATATGATATGTATCCAAATAATCTACTCTCTTCCTCCCTTGAATCCATGTGATCAATTTTGTGGCCCATCAATTCACCAAAACTTCTCTTTTCAGTTAACTTGAATCTTACTTCAAATACCAGCAGTATCTACCATATTTTATCAACTCTTCTGAAACTATTCACTTAGTTTCTTGGACACTTCTCTCACTTTATTCTCTTTCAGTGTTACTTGCAGCTTCTTTTCAATTTTCTTTGTTAATTTCTTTACATATTTAACACTCTGGGCAGCAGGAAATATTGATTGATAAGTCTCAGACCTCTGGTCTTCTAGACTCATTCTCTCACAGGTGTATTCACCTGTGCTGACCATTTTTTGTCCTTATTTTTCTGAGTGAAGAGGAATTGTCCTCACTCAGAAATATAAATATAAAATATGTAATATAATATATATAGACTATAAATATATATCAAATATGCAATATAGCTAATGTATATAAATAACAAAGTTTCACTTAAAAATATTCTTATTATAACATTAAAAAAGGTAAAGGGAGGGGCTGACCACAGTTTTGACATTTGATCTGAATCCTTTCCAAATTTAAGGTTTTAACCTGATCTCCAGTCTGACACATCCCAAATTTTGTAGAATTCGACTTACGGACACAATTGCCTACTGATCACCTTCACTTGGATGATTAACAGAAATACCAAACCTAGTATTTCTAAAACTAATGCCACTGAACATGCTTTCCCCAGGGCCTGCTTCATCTGTTTAAGGCCAATGCAAACTTTCTGTTTTCTCAGGCCAAATTATTTCTGAAGCCTCTATTTCTCCTATACCCAGAAAATAGCTTTAGAATATACAGTCAAACCACTTTTCAACATAATTGTCATTGAAATCTCATTAAAACCATTGTCTTACCTCTCCTGAATTCTTTCTATCCTCTCCGAATGTGTCTCTCTACTACACCTTGCCCAACTGTGATCTATTTATACTCAAAGGCACAGTCATGGTACCATTATCAAGTCCTCTAGTGACCCTCCAACTCACTTCTAACAAAAGCCAGCATGTTTACAGGAGCCTAGAAGGAAACATAAACTTGTCCCCTTTAGCTCTCTTTCATCATGCCTTGCAACTTATCCAGAGTGTTCATTCTGCTCTGGTCAGACTGGTTTCTTTCTTCTTGGTTTACCAGCTCCCATCCTAACTCTGCTTGTGTATTTTCTGTTCATTCTACCTAAAATGCTTGCTTCCAGAAAAATGGCAATGTGCTCCTGAAACTTTCCCTTTGTATAGCTTAAGTCTTACCCCTAGGAAGAAAGTTAGATATTTCTTTTTCTTCTGGCCCCTGGCCATCTTTGACTCTCTTCTAGACATGAACAGAAACAGGTGAGGATATTGGTATGGTCAAATTCAAAGAGCTGACCTATTCTTAAATAAACCTTTGTCAAATTTTGTATATATTAGATTTAATATTCTTCTTTGTCTAGTTATTAGTGTGTGGGCATGCAAAAAGGAATCAGTAAATTAATGACTGCTCTATAAACATTACAATCTGAGGTTCATACATAACTAATTCATAGTAATTTGAGCAATCTGGTGGGGAAAATAAGCAAGTCTGGACACTAACAGGCTACACCCAAGTATAAAACTATATCAAAATAAATTATATACAACCATGAGGAGAGCTGGGAATTTATGGATGTATTGCAAGGGATTGTAGAACTTGAGGATGTGTCAATGTGTAGGATGAGTTTTGAGAAGCAGTAATAGATGGGGAAGATAGATTAAAGAAGGATCAAACTGAAGTCCATCAGGACATGTTGGAACATGCTCCCAGGATTCTCCTAAAGAGAAGTGGCTTTCAGATTTGGAGAAGCCCTTGACTCTTATATCCATTCATTTAGCTCCAGAGATAGATTTCAATTTATATCCATGGTTATATGTAAGACTCTTGAGATTCTCTCAAACTAGAAGGTAAAAGAATGCAGCCATAATTCTAAGTGTTTCCAAGTTTGAGATCCAAGTAAATATCCCTACTGACTACAACAACACACTGTCAACACACACACTCACACTCACCCTCACACACTCACACTCATATACACACACATAGAAGGAAGGATGTGGGCAAAGTAACACCAAGGAGAAGCTATTGACATTGACATAGAAAATAAGTTTGTTCTATAATCTTTGGAATCCATCCAAAGGTTTTTCCAACTATTTTGGAAAACTATCTCTACAGTTTTTAATAATATACTTTTCCTTTTTAAAAAATATAATTTTAAGCTAGACTAAAATGAAATTAGTTTACATTTATGCAGTTCCAATTATTCTGACATCTGTACAGATTCATGAAACCATGGATACAGTCAGAATACAAAATAGTTTAGTCATTCTAAATATTTTGGATGCAAGTCTTTTGTTGGGTAGGCAATTGAAAACGTTTCTCCTAGTTGATAGCTTGTCTTCATTTTCTTATTAATGAAAGCATTTCAAAAGGGAAGTTCATGGCAGGGAATTCCCATATCAGAAAAACAGAACATTCTCAAATAACCTAACGATGCACCTCAAGATCCTAGAAAAACAAGAACAATTCAAACCCAAAGGCAATGTGGAGAATGCAATTATAAAGATCAAAGCTGAAATTAATGAAATTGAGACTAAAAAAGCAATACAAAGAACCAATGAATCAAAGAGTTCTTTGAAAAATTAATCAAAATAGACAACCCCTTAGTTAATATTACCAAACTAAAGAAAAAAGACCCAAGTTCATAAAATTAGAAATGAAAAGGTGAAATCACAATGAAATCTGTTGAAACCCAGCAGATTATCAGCAACTACTTTGAGAACTTGTACTCTAATAAAACAGAAAATTCAGAGGAAATGGAAAAATTCCTAGATATGTATGAACTACAAAAGCTGAACCAAGAAGATATAAAATCCTAAATAAGCCAATAACAGTCACTGAAATTGAAGAAGTAATTTTAAAAAACACCTCCCAAATAAGAAAAGCCAAGGTCACGATGGATTCATTGCGGAATTGTTCAAGAACTTTAAAGATCTAATGCCAGTACTCCTCAAATCCTTCAGTGAATCTGAAAGAGAAGCAATACTCCCAAAGTCATTCCTGGAAGCAAGTATTATTCTGATTACAAAACAAGAATCAAAAAGAGACAATTGCAAAAAAAAAGACCTAATCAAAAAAAGACAATTGTAAGTCAACCTCTTTAATGAACACAGATTTTAAAAATCCTCAGTAAGATACTGGCAAACAGAATGCACTAAATCATCAAAAAGTTCATAAGTCATGGCCAAGTAGGATTCATGACAAAAATCACATGATCTTCTCAATAGATGCAGAAAAAGCATTTGACAAGTACAACATCTATTCATAGTAATAAAAAAAAAAACTGAAGAAAATAGGAATAAAAGGTCTTTACCTCAAACTGATAAAATCCATCTATGCCAAAACAACTACCAACATCACACTAAATGGAGAGAAGCTGAAAGCTTTTCTTCTAAAATCAGGAACAAGACAAGGATGTCCCCTATCACCACTTCTGTTTGATACAGTCCTCAAAACACTAGCCAGAGGAATAAGATAAGAGAAAGAAATGAAAAGGAAGAAGTTAGATTATTATTATTTGCTGGTGACATGACCCTGTACATCAAAGACTTCCAAAACTCCATCAAAAGACTCTTAGAACTAATATCCAAATTCAGCAGTGTAGCAGGATACAAAGTCAACATTCAAAAATTAATAGTGTTTCTGGACTCTAATAACAAACTCACTGAGAGGGAAATTAGGAAAACAATATCCTTCACTATAGCATCAAGAAAAATGAAACACTATGGAAGCAAAAGACCGCTACAGTGAAAACTGTAGTATTCTGAATAAAGAAATTTAAGAGGACATCAGAAAATGAAAAGATGCCACCTATTCCTGGATAGGCCAAACAGATATAGTCAAATATGGCTATATTTCCAAAACTGTTACATAGATTTAATGCAATCCCAATCAAAGTACCAAAAATATTTCTTACAGAATCCTAGAAAAAGCAATCCTAGAATTAATATGTATCTAGAAAAGACCCAGAATAGTAAAAGAAATTCTGTGGAACAAGGTAAATAAAAGGACATCACACAATGCTGGACTTCAAGTTATACTACAAAGCTATGGTGATAAAAATAGAATGGTATTGGCAAAAACAAACAAACAAAAGCAACCCAAACAACAACAACCAAAAAACTAGACTGATCGATCAATAAAACAGAATAGAAGATATAGAAACGACTCCAGGCACACTCAGCTGTTATTTTTGAAAAGGCCAAATTCCTTCACTAGAGGAAAGATAGGGTCTTTAACAAATGATGCTGGGAAAACTAGCTATCCTCATGCCAAAGGTTGAACATAGATTCACATCTCTGACCATGCACTAAACTAAAATCAAAATAATCTAAGCATTAGATCTAAACATTAGGACAGAAACACTTAATCTGCTAGAATACAAAATAGGCAACACTCTTTTTTTTTTTTTTTTTTTTTTTTGGTAAAAACTCTTGAAGACATAGATATAAGTAAAGACTTCCGGAACAAAGGCCTGGTTGGACAAGAAATTATATCAAGAATCAAATGGCATTACTTCCAATGAAAAAACTTCTTCATAGCAAAGGACACCACTAACACAGTGAAGAGACAGCCTACAGAATGGGAAAAAGTTTTGCTAGCTCCTCCTCAGACAAAGGACTAGTATCTAGAATATATAAAGAACTCAAAAAGATCAAACCTTCTAAATTTAAAGACTCAATTAAAAATGGGCATCTGAAGTAAGTATAAACTTCTCAAATGAAGAAATACAAATGGCCAATAAATACAGAAAAAAATGTTCAACATCGCTGGCCACTTGAAAAATGAAAATTAAAACAATACTGAGACTTCATCTTAATATAGACAGAATGGCTACTATCAAGAAGTCAATGAATAACAAATGTGGTCAAGGTTATGGAGAGAAAGAAATCCTTCTCCATTGTTGGTGGGGCTGTAAATTGATACAACCACTCCGGAAATTAGTATGGAGATTCCTCAAAAAACTAAAAGTAAAATTTCCTTTTGACCCAACTGTTTCCCTGCTAGGTATCTTCCCAAAAGAGTTAAAGACATCATACAACAGTAATGTGTGCATACCTCTGTTTACAGGAGTACAATTCATAATAGCTAAATTTTGGAAACAACCTATTTGTCTATCAACCGATGAATAGATTAAAAATGCAGTATTTATACACAATGGAATATGATTCTACCATTAGAAAAGATAAACTGGAGTCATTTGTAGGAAAATAGATGCAGCTTGTGACCATAATATTAAGTGAAGTAACTCAGACACACAAGCTTAAATATCACATGGTTTCTCTTATATGAAAAACTCAGTACATACATAAAGTATGAAATAAGACAGATAATAGAAAGGAAGAGAAAGAAAATAAAAGATATTGTAATCCAGTGAAGACAAGGTATCTAGAATATACCTTGACTTAGTACTTTCTTCTTACATGTTTTATATATTCTTTGAATGATTAGACTGGTTTTCAATCTGAATATATGATAATGAACTGTATAAAGTCTCATAAATAAATCTATCTGATGCTGGAAAAATAAAAGAGGGTAGAAGGTGGGGGGAGAAATTGAAATGTGTTATGTCTACCAATCCCTACAGTGAATGTAATCATGTACTGTACACATGTACTTATAAAAGTAAAAAACAACCATCATTACAGCAACAAGAGTATCTTATTTTCAGAACAAAAGTTTTGAATTTTGACTTTTCAAATAGCTTTTCTAATGCATCATGCTTTTAGTGTCATATTAGAACTCTGTCTAACCCAAGGGCAAAAACAATTTTATGTTTTCTTCTATAAGTCCTATAATTTTTTTGATTTTACATTTTGATCATGACCCATCTTGAGTTCATACTAGTATAAAAGGAGAATAGGTTAAATTTCTTTTCATTTCCGTTTTTGTTTTTGCAAATGAATTACCAACTCTTTCAATACCACTTTTTGAAAAAGAAGATACCCTTTCTTTCTCCATTCAATAGTTTTTGCACCTTTGTCAAAAACTAATAAATAGTATTTATGTGGGTCTACTTTGGGGCTTTCTATTCTCCTCAATTGATCTATGTGTCAGGTCATTCATTTTTATCAACCTTATTTTTAGTTTTTAAAGAAGGACTGGAGCCAAGTACAATAGATAACAGAACCATTTGCCTTTTAAGAGCAGACTTCTTTGGCACTTAAGGCCTGCTTAATGTTCTCTTGGCTTGGTTACATAGCTTAAGTCCTCAAAGACGTGATAAGTTTTTAAAATCTCTATACATGTTGTTATATACAAATATAGCTTTCAACAAAGATAAATATTAATATTAAAATTGCTGGCACAAGTGCCTTATATCTAATTCCAAATACTTGTCCTAAATATTTCAAGAGTTTTAGATAATAAATCTAACAGGATGAAAATAAATGAGGGATTTTACACCAACATATACAATCTTTACTTGAGCCACTAATCAAAGTATGAGAACCCTCTCCTTTAATCTCTTCTTTCCTAAGCCAATATAAAACTGTGGAATTATCTTAAGTTTTATGAGGCAGAGGAATTGTTAGTGCCATTGATTATCTGGCTTGCAGGTTGTTTTGCTGGAAGACTCTGTATACTCTCATAGATAAACTTAGAGCAGCTGCCTTTGAGCTGCAGAAGGACAAAGTGACAAGACCTTATTCAGACTTGCAAATATTACTTCTCAGCTTATTGTTTAGGATTTCTTTGTAATTTTAAGGCATGGGCAACCTCAGCCATCCGAGATAAGACTAAAAGTGAAATTGGAAGCAACCAGACATCAATTATTTAAAATAGTTTGTAATGGCTCTAGTCACCTCTGGCCAACTTTCTTCAGTTTCATACCCCCAGCTCTGTTCTAAACTATTAACATATGCAAACTAATTTAATCCCCACATCTGAAGGTGAGAGGTGCATTAATATGTCTTTTTAAAATAGATGAGCCACATGAAGCACTGAAGTTAATTTAACAAAGATTATGCTGCAAGAAAGAAGTAGAGATACAAACCAAACAGAGGTAATCTGATTCCAGAGTCAATGTTCTTATCCTGATCCTTACAGCTGTTACCCAAAAGTAAGGAGGGGATTTAATCATGAATTTTAAACTAGTGAACTCATTACTCAAAACTTTTATGGAACATGACTGACAGAATTAGATGACAGGTTTATTTAAAATTTAAATTGTTACACCACAGCAATGAGAAGAAAAAAGGAATAAATAGGATGTTATTGTACGTGAA
This sequence comes from Heterocephalus glaber, assembly GCF_053883595.1. Classification (NCBI taxonomy): domain Eukaryota; kingdom Metazoa; phylum Chordata; class Mammalia; order Rodentia; family Bathyergidae; genus Heterocephalus; species Heterocephalus glaber. The sequence continues at coordinate 13,535,851 of NW_028258325.1, read as the reverse complement.
ATATTTCACATATAGGGAGCCACATTTAATTTAAAGCATTTTATGTTCTGTGAACATTATTTCCCTTCTTCTTGCTACTTAAACCTTCCTCATCCTTCAAATCCCCTTTTTCTTTGAAATTTGAAAACTAATCATTTTTCTCATATCCTGAAGCAGAAATTTTAGAACAAACTAAAACATGAAATCTAGGTCAAAGAGAGAATACTTATGGGAATGAAATTTAAGGGGAACGTTTTTGGAATTGAATTGAGAAGATAGAAATAATATCTTTCAAGAATTACGTTTAACTATAGTAAACAAGGTTGTTGGGAAATTGTTTAGTCAAGAGTTATAATAACGTGTACATTGTCATCAATAATATATAATATAATAGCTATTAATAATAATATAATAATAATAGCTGTACAATAATAATAATATAATAGCTGTACATTGTCGTCAATAAATATTGGTTTCCAGAGAAGTTATCAAGAACCAAATTTATTTCTTGTATAGTACAACCCAAAGGATTTGACCAGATTTCTGAGACAAGATACTCCTTGGCAAGGAAGAAGGAGAAGTAGAAAGGGAGAGACAGGGAGCGAAAGAGGGAGAGCGAGGGGAGGAGGAGGGGGGAGATTAGTAAGACCAATGTATTTTCTAACACTTTGAAACAGGCATAAAGAGGGGGAATTCCAGGACTGAACCTACCTGACGACATGATAACTGAATATGCTCACAGTTTAGCTTTTTACTGAGTTTCCTCTTCTGAGGGAGAGAAATGGAAATATTATACACTGAAACTCACCCACCTCATAAACACATTTTTCCACTATCAGTGAAGAATGAGATTCAAGGATGCTTCCCAGAGCTGAAGTTCATATTTATATGAAGTTTATATTTATATTCATATTTAGAAACATATTTTTACCAGGATGGAAACGTGCTGAAATAAATTGAACAGTGCCAATAAAATGACTATAAAATTGAGGTCTACAGCCAGACAGAAAAATCTGAAAACAATAAAGAATTCAGTGAGGCAGTAAAAACATAGACTGGACCAAATAAAATGGTGAGAGGAATTAGATGCAACCTTGGTCATAAATATTGAGTAATGGTGATAAATAAAAGGTGCCTAGAAGGGATATATAATTAATCAGATTGCAAAATTAATTCCATCCAGGTAACATGGGAATGGGGTTACCCACTGCCATAGCAGCAGAATCCAATTATAAGAAGTACATAGGAATATACACCTGTGTCTCAGGTAGACTCAACTGTATGCATGTAGCTCCTTGGAGTCCACAGTCTTGTTTTAGATATTTGGCTGACAAGTGGTTATATAATAGAAGTTTTGCAATCTAAATCTTTCATATGTGTGATTATATATGTTATCACAATTGTGTCAGTAACTTTGTAATCACTGGGTTGCTTCAAAATAACTATAAAATCAGTATAGAAAAGAAAACCCATAATTTAAATAGCCCTGTGCCAACTTTAGAATTGATCTATATGCTTTTTAAAATGTGTGTATACATTTAAGATAATTTGATAGTCATATTAATCAAATGAAATAGCTAATCGACCATTAACCATATTACTACTTAAGCTAAAATATGGAAATAAATTTAAGTTTCTAAATTATTAGAATGAGTCAGAAATAATTGACTTTGTTGAGTTCACATAAATGCCTAAATGCTGGAGATTTTACCTTTAAGATTGTAAATCTACCTTACCATATATTAAAATTGCTTGAACTCAAAAACTATATTACATTTGCAATTATCTTTCAAAATGTTTAAGTAAATATAATAAACTGATATGAAAATGGACCCATCAGCTTAGAAGTTGTTAATCTATTAGACATGAATTTATCTAACTGTAATCAAAGTGTATGGTAATTGTTTTAAAATTTTTGATTTCTATATAGATAAAAATTTAAAATGAAATTATAAGATTAAGAGAAACATCTACTTTAAAAATCTATAATGTCAATGAGTCAAATACTAATGTTAAACTTAGTAGTCACTAAATAATCTTTTCCAAGATGAGACATCTCTTCAGCCATTAAAAACTCAAGGTACATACTACAGCTTGTTAAATAGAAGATGCAGACCACAAAAAGGCTTTGCATCAAAGTCATAATTTTGTACACCAATTATTATTTTTTTTAGTAATGAAATGAAACAGAGTTCTTTGGATTTTTGATCTGACACTGAATGGACTCAGACTTCCCTAAGCTTAAACTTGAAGTTCTTGGACCTTCTCCTTACTGACAGCTCTCTTTTTCTTAGGATTCAATAGTATAAATGCCTTTCTCACTTATTTTTTCTACCTTTTATCTATTTCTAATAATAAATAGAAGGAGGTAGATATTTGGAGATTATGAAGTGGTAAGGCTTATTATGTCATTCAGTTTAAATTTTCACATAATTCAGTGCACATAGATCCTAGATGGTGCGGTTGAATGTCCATTTTATATATGCTCTGGTCTTAGTGTTAAGGAAGAAAGGAAAAAAGGAAGAAAAGAAAGGAAGAAGGAAAGAAGGAAAGAAAGAAAGAAGGAAGGAAAGAGAGAAAGAAAGAAAGAAAGAAAGAAAGAAAGAAAGAAAGAAAGAAAGAAAGAAAAAAAAGGAAGGAAGGAAGAAAGGAAGAAGAAAGAAGTGAGGGAGGGAGGGAAGGAGGAATGAAGGAAGGAGAGAGGGAGGGAAGGAGGGAAGGAAGGAAGGAAGGAAGGAAGGAGACAGCTCAAGCTAGTATGCCACCAAAAGGTAGGACTCATAGCAGATCCTTCATGAGCATTTCAGTAGGAATTCACATTGTCAAAGTTCCTTTCACTATTAATTCCTGCTTACAATGAATCTTTCACACTTGTTATTTTTATTGCCTTTTGCAACTCCTGATCTCTCAATTCATTTTTCCCAAATATAAAAACATCCTTTTCCCTTTCACTCAAAGCATTGCTAACTCAACATCTTTGAGTGCTATTGAATCTTATTAGCTTTTACTGGTGACTTGGGAGAGATAGAAATGAGTCAAGAGAATGATGTAAAGTGATTATCATGTAAGAGAGAAACTACTGAAAACTCCAAGTCAAAACACATTGTTCAAACACTTGTGTCCCCAACTTCCCATGTCCTGCATCTTCTGCACTCCACCCTTCCCCATGCTTTATCACAGCTTGTACATTTTTCCATCTCTCATCTTCTTAGGTCCAACTTTCTCTGAGACCAATAAGAGGCCAATGTCAAAATCCTTATAACTCTTTTGCGTTCTGAGATCTAAGGATGCATTGCCTAAACATCTGTTAATGAAGAGCATCTTCTATAAATAAAGAGGCCCTTCATTGACTTTATTCTTAAATGAGAAATAATTCTTACTAATAATTCTGTCTAGAACAACTACCTCAATCTATTTCTACCTCTGAATATAAAAATTATTGGTACAGTAAAATTTTGTGAATTAAAGGAAAACTTTTCCTCGTAAGTCACAAATACTTCATGCTTATTGATGGCTTTTATATCTCAGAACCGAGTACAAATGAAATCAAAAGTAGGTAACAGAAAGAAAACTATTTGAGGAATGAAAATATGGTCTTTGAGTGTTTACACATCCATACACACACAGGTACATACATTTAATGAGAAATAAACTTATGACTTATTTGTCCTACATTCTGAGTGTTAATAATAAATCATCCTATCTTATATAATTGAATTTCCCTTCCACATTAGCTAACCTTAGAAAGCTAGGTAATTTTTTGTTTGTTTGCTTGTTTGTTTGTTTGTTTTTGAGGCAGGGTCTCGCTTTGTAGTTCAGGCTGGCCCTGAACTCATAGAAATCCTCCTGCCTCAGCCTCCCAAGTTCTAAAATTACAGGCATGCACCACCACACCTGGCAGAAGCTAGGTAATTTGAACAAATATTAGTATTTGTAAGCAAAGGATCAAATATAACCATATTCCTTCCAGCACACTGTTGTGCATCTCATGAGAGCAGGGGGCAATTTTAAATGTGTTTACAAGCTCTGTAAATCAGTTTATTCCGAATCCAACCTGTTAGAACAGAGTCCAAGGTCAATGACTGCCTGTGTTTAAACTCTTGTGATACAATAGAATACAGAGAAAATAAATAAGACCTACTTTTCATAATCATGAAATGCTAGTAAGAAAAGCACACTTCTAAATAACTGTATAACAAGGTAAATCAGAACTCAAATGAATTTTTAATTGACCTATAGCCAAAGTGACATGAGAGTCTTCAACTTTTCCTGAGTTTCAAAATGTAATTTTAAAATAACTCTTTTTTGGGGGAAATGAGAAAATCTTTGTAAAGCAAATAGGATATGCTGAAAGGTAAAGAAATTATCAGATGAAATTTACAGAATTCGAAGAGCAAGTATGCATATAACTATGTTAAATATGTGAATATTAAATATATAAACATACATTTTACTAAAATATTAACAATTTAAATACATGATATCTGTCTAATGGTTTTGTTACATCTTTCATCATAGAATTTATGATAAAAGGATGTTGTTATATTAGTTCTATATTCTATTTTTCCTTGCATGCCCTACAGTTTCTTCTAATGTGAATTATCACTGTTATGGAATACATAGGTATTTGTAATTTATATGCTTATTATTAAATACAACTTGAACATTGCAAGTGCTCTGTCTCTTGTTTATGTCTTTTTGGTCTCAGCTGGCTTTGTTGCATACCAAAATTATAATCCTTTTAATTTCTACTAACTTGAAACTTGGTTTGTTCTTTTGTTGTTGTTCTCTTGAGATATAATGTGTTTACTCGACATACTTCTTTTATTTCACTCAGATGTTACTACTACTAAGTTCCCCCTAACACTGTTCTGATGAAGCCCATAAGTTTTCATAAGTCATGTTTCCATTTTCATTTGTTTTGAGACTTTTGTTGAACTGCCCTTTGATTTCTCCTTAGGTGACTTGGTTGATCAAAGTGTCTTATTAAATGTAGACATAAGTGTGACTTTTTTAGTTTTACTCCTCTTCCTGGTTCCTAGTTTCATATCATTGTGAATGGAAAACACACTTCTTATAATCTCATTGTTTTAAAATACATTGAGACTCATTTTGTAGCTAATGTATGATCTTAACCTGCAGATGTTCCGTGTATGCTTAGGAATAGTGTACATCCTTCTGCTGCTGGATGGGATGCTCTATGTTTTTTAGATTGGTTTGACCTAGAGTATAGTTCATGTTCAAAGTTTCATCACTGATTTTTTTCTCTCGATAATCTATCCATTGTTAAAAATGGAGTACTAACATCCTCTACTATTATTTCACTGATATCGATTTCTCCATTCAGATTTGTACTAGAGCATTCTGACTTCGATTATACTTGTCTTTCTTAGAAATCTGTATACCTTCCTATATTTTCATGTCACCAATTCGCATCTTGTTTCAGCGTAAAGAATTCCTTTTAGCTTTTCTTGTAAGTCAAATCTAGTGATGATGAATTCTTCATCTCACAATTTGTAGATGGCCATTTCTTTGGAGTTGTTACTAGACACTTATTGAACTCCATTTATACTGTCATATCTTCTCAATTTTTCATGTTTCTTGTTGCCTTATGTTGGTATTGATACATTTGATGGAGTATTCACTTCCTTCCAGAATTTATGGACTTGGTTATGTGACTGAAGGCCTCCTCCCTCTGCATATGAATATAAGGGTCCTGGCTGGGTGGGGTGTGGTGTTCCAGCTCCAGCGAAAGTGCAGCAGCATAGTCTTCATGAAGCTCCATCAGCTTGGGGCAGTATAAGCAAAAACAATCAACCAAGTGGCTAAGGCTGTCAGTATCCACCGTGACACTGAGGGCTCCTGGGATACTGTTCAGTGCAGCCTGCTGGAGTCTTCCTGGCCTCTTTTTCTTCCATGGATAAAGTCATGGCCATGCAGCTCCCTCCTGGTGTAGTGTGGTGTTGGTCGGGAGGTGGCAGATCGAATCTGGAAGGGCCCACGAGGCACAGCAACAGATCTTCCTTGTGGGTGAGAAGGTAGAAGGATCATGTTCTCTAGTGGGAACATGGCACCAATTGGTTACCTCAGTGGCAAAAACTGCAATGTCCTCTGCACAGCAGGCTCCTGGGGAGTGGAGCCCACTCTGATGGACACTGACAGCAGCTCTGTTATGGAAGATATAGGAAGGGCTACAGGGCTACTGAGGTCCTCAGGGCAAAGGCTGCCATAAGCCTCCTTACAGTAGGCCCCTGAGACAGTGATGTGCCACTGTGTATCTAGAACTGGCAGCCTTGTCCTGTTCCTAGCCATCCTCAGATATCTCAGGTTTGACAATCTTTCTGGTGATGCTTTCTGAGCAACTATTTAAATTTTTGTTCCGTTGGGTAGCTGTAGGTGCTTCATTGACTCATTGACTCTTGTGCCATTGCAGAACTATTTTTATAGGTGGATCACTGTCTAATCACTGTTTCTGTGTGTGTGTGTGTGTGTGTGTGTGTGTGTATAGGACAAAGGCTGTCATCTTCCATTGTCAGTGTGCTGACTTCATTCTCCTGTAATAGGTATATTTATTTACCTTTCACAAATATCATGTTCCCATTTTCTCTCTTTTTTTCTCTGTTCCCTTCTCTCCTTTGTTCGTGTTCTCACTCTTATCCTCACTGCATTTTCTCGATGTTTCAATAAGTATGGACTTGGGTGGGCTGCCGTGCTGAGGATGGAAGCCAGGATCTGTGAGCGCTCAGCACAAGCTCTAAGTACTGAGCCACACCCCCCAGCTCCAATCTGCTCCAATTTTGTCTAACAGTTTACTTTTGCACTAATTTATTTACATAATATTCCTATTTCTCTCTTTTCTTTTTTGAGTAATGTCTATTTGTATTCTACATTAAACAACTTTGTTAGGTAGAACCTCTTCTTGTTCTTTTCTTTCACATAATTTGAGGTGATATATGTTTTAAATCCTAATTAAGATGCATTAGGTGATCAGGAAACCCATTTTATTTTCCTTTTATATTTCACATCTTGTCCAAACTGATTTTAGTTCTAATGATAAAATGATACCTGATATTCACTAAAATACTTGAGATAGTTTCACTTCACTCTTTTCTTTTATCTTAAATTCCTTTAGTGTATTTCTTATAAAATACTCAGAAAAATATTAACTGATATGCTGCTTATAGATAGCAGTATGCCTATGTTATATAAAAGTATCTTTACATTGAACTATCAATTTGACTAGTCAGGCAATAATTGCCTCATATATTGCTTTATAAATTGTCCTTATATTACTAAATTTTTGTGTTGTAAAATGTCCCTTTGTAACATTGAATATCAGATTTTCCAATTTATCTTATAAACATCTGTTATTCTTTTTTTGTGAGTGACTTCATGTTTTTGTAAGCATGTCTGAAGTACTTCTGTTTCTTTGGGCTTGTTTTTTGAGACAGGGTCTCATCAGATAGTTCATTGGCCTTAAACTCACTCAGCAGGCCAGGCTGACCTTGGACTCATGGCCATCCTTTTGCTTCAGCCTCCCCAGTGCCTAAATCTTTCAGAATTTGGTGGATTTTAGATTTCATATATTTGAACTAGGGATGCTCATCTTATACTGTTATAAGATTCAAAAGTGCAGCCTGACAGTGTGGTTTTTTTGTATACTGACTCTGTTTCCTTCGCTGACTTTTATATGGATACTAGAGTCCTTTGTACTCTAATCCGTGTTTTCTTAGAGTGGATGTTATTATCAGCCTCTTTACCTGAGTGTGATGTTTAATCTCAAAAGTGAGTTCCAAGTTATTTCATTGCAGGAATTCATAAGAACCAAACTACCTTAACGTTGTCTAAAATTCCCACTAATCTACTTGCTAAATTAAGTTTTGTAGATCTCGTCTTAGTTGAACTGCTCAAGATTTGCCCAACAAATTTCTACAACAAATCAGATGATATTTGGGTTCTTCAGTTCTCAGGGCCATTTGAAAATTACGTACTTCCTGTCTCTGCTTTCTCTTGCAGAATTGTAGAAACCTTATAATTCTTAATGCTGTTATTGGTTTGACCCCAAACACATGGGGATAATTTAATCATGTAATTTCACTGAAGATAGGTTGTGTGGGCATTTCTGATATGCTTATCTTTGTGAACATATTTATTCTATAAGGGGATTTAGAGCTATTTTAAAATACATGCCAACCACAGTCATGCCAATAAGATATTTATAACCATAACTACTACCACATACAAAATTTAACTAAAGTCAAAGAAAATAAAAAGCATTTGACCGCAAGAATGTCATTTATCTTTAATATGTACATTGGACAATTCCAAATCTTACTATACTGCATGTATATGAGTAGTGTATACTTTTTGATCTAGAGAAAGTAAATTATACTGAAGTACAGTAGACCTTGACTTACAAACTCAATTCATTTGTGAGGCCTGGTTGTAACTCAAGTTGGTCAATGAAAACTCAGGCTCCTCTACACAGCCTTCAAAGTCTCTCTCCTGTACAGAGGCAGAGTTCAGTCTCCTTAGACATTGGCCCAGAATTTCTCAATTAACCCCACAAAGAAAAGGATGTTGTAATGTTCCTTCCAGAACTCTGTAAGGGTTAAATTTGTATCTAAGACCATCTGGAAGCATAAGTGACCAGTATTTGGGTCATAACTCAAGACTTTTGTCGTAAGTTAAAACTAACATTCTGGTCCTTAGCTAAGTTGTTCATGTCAGGCCAGTTGAAACTCAAGAGTCCACTGTATTCAACAATAAATTTTGATAATTGTGAGGAATAGGATAACCCAGCTCACAAGTTGAATATTTTCATGTTCCTTGAAACCACTAAAATTTCTGATGTTAATTTAACATAAGACTGAATTCTCTATTGCCTCCGTTGCCTTTCTGGTTTCTAAGACTTCACTTGATAGGTTTCATAGTACACCTAGGAAAATGGAAACACACATATTATGCATGAACAATCATCATTTAACTCATCCCCTACTCAATGAACCAGATTTCATGTTACATAAAGTTCTCAAAGTTGATACAGTATTGAATGATAAAAGTTATATATAATTTTGAATTCGCTTATAGCACTGAAGTGTGGATTATCTCATGAGGTAAACTATTAAATTGTGTCACTAAAAGAACAAGATTATCACTACAAATAAATCCTTACACTAATTTAATATGTGCCAGTCTGTATAAGCCAATAAACATTAAGTAGAAAGTACTTTACCAAAATGTGGACTTTAAATAGAAACTAGAATTTGTTCCTTTTTAATCTTCAGTTTCATAAACATAAAACTTTTCTCTACTTACAATACAGACCCATTTATCTGGAAGATAACATTTGTAATTTAACTCAGTTTTACTGTGATCATGTGTACTATGGTTGAATTACAGATAAAAGATTATTTTTTAATCATTTGAAATGCTTTTATATTCATAGAACACAGCTGGAAACAGATTGTATTGAGTTCTATAAAAAGCCTAGATTATTCTCTTCCTGGTATTTAATGAAAAGTAAGGTGAATCAAATTTCAATCTGAGCACTATTAAGTAAAACATGCAAATCTCAGATCTCTTTGCTTTCAAAGACACTTGGGAAAATGATCATGTTTACATTTGGAGAGGATTTTGAGGTTTTCCTATTTGGCATAAGTGGTCAATTTTGGCATCTTCCCTAGGGAAATGCTCTAGTATTTGATAGAGAAATTTCATTTTGGGTTATTTCCAAATGCTTAGAAAAGACAAATTTCCAATCCAAACCAAGGAGGAACAGATAAAAAGTAAGCCAAAAATTAGCTATATTTTGGGCAATCATGATACAGTCATGAAATATAAACTGAGCCAGACCTCATCAACCTAAGCCACAAAAATTTTCTCAGACCAAAATTTCATCTATCTATCCAGCACATATGCATTATCTTTGAAAGATCCCATAGAATCCCACAGCACATTCCCTCCCAATTCAACTAGCTTTCCTAAAGATATATTTTTGTTAACATTAATATGATTATAATAAATGAATTACATATAAATAATGCAAATTATTTGCTTAAAATCAGGAACATATTGGGCATTACTACATGAGATGTAAACCATGAAAACAATAATAAATCAAAAATGAGGAAAAATGTCAGAGACTACACAAGAGTAAATGCAGTCTGAGGATAGCATTTACTGTCTTAGTTTTGTGTAAACTATCAAACATGCAAGGAGCTGACTGCAATGCACGTAGCTCTTGCATATAAACTACAACTCAACTCTACATACCTCATGAAGTGATCAATGTCAGACTAATATCAATCAGGAATTATGAAAAATAGTTCAGAATCTCAAAATATCTTTGATACCATCTTATCTTTTTGCCCCATTTTATTGCTGTGAAAAAGACACACAATTAAGTTCTAAATCCTTGATCATCATGGCATTTCCAGCATGCAGGATATTATATTGAAGACAACAGAGAGCTACCTGAAAGTTGATTCCTCGATGTTGGGTTTCCAACATCTACCTGAATGGACAACAGACCCATGAGGTGTGAATGCATGTGTCCCTCTGAAATTCATAGACTGGGATTCTAACTAACAAGATGATAGTCTTTGAGGTGAGCTTTTTGAGAAATGATTAGGTCTTGACATTTCCTTCCTTTGTAATGGGATTAGTGCTCTTGCAAGAAGGTGCAGAGGGCAAGGTTTTCCTGTTCTAGCATGTGAGGATACAGCGGGAATGTACAGTTTCTACAAACCAAGAGACGATCCTTACTAGACACTGAATTTGTCGGTGCTTGTTCTTGGACTCCCCATCCTCCAGACTGTGAAGAATAAATTCCTGCTGTTTTTCAGCTACCCAGTTCATGACATTTTGGAATAGTAAAACAAATAGACTAAGGCTCTCTTATTCAATATTTCCAAATATTGAAATCATTTTTTTCTTTTTCTCAAAACAATTTCTCTTGCTATGTTAGCTCTTGTAGTGGACACCACCATTCATCTAGTTTTTCAGTGAAACATCGGGTCATCATAAGTATTGTCTTTTCCTTAATATCATGCAGTAATCTATCCCTAAGCTCTCGCCCTCCTCTGTCTCACTGATCTCTTCAGCCTTCCATTTGAAGCCACTGCTTCATCTGAGTTCAAGCTACCTTCAAACTCACATGGATGCTCAGAACAATCTCCTTGTTGAATTCTTGTCTCTAGTTTTCTCTTTGACCTATCATCCATCCAGATATTAAAATGGTATTCTAAGTTGTAAGTCTCACCATGCCATTCCATGGTCTGGACTTTTTTTATGGCTACACCTCTGACTACATCTTTTCTGACTACATCTGCAGATTCCTCATTCACCAATATTTCTGAAGAGGATATTAGATTTCATATGCAACAGCTACCTCATTATACAGTAAGATAGCTATTGTTTTCCCAAAACTCTTCCATAAAATGTGTAATTTTGTTTTAAATAAAGTGAAATTATAATTTAAACAATGTAAATGAATGGAAGATAACGAATTGATTTTTCCAACTGCAAACTGGTACTCCATTAATATGTTAGTTTCTGTTTATCTGTAATTTTAATTAGTTTCATTTGCTTTCTATTTGGTTCTTTTTAATAATCCTGCAACTTATCTTCATAATCATACATGATGGGTTTATATACTTTGCTTTTTAACAAAACACAATTATAGTCTACCTAAAACAAAATATCACCATTATGACTTACTTTCTTTTGTGCTTTTCTTACCTAGCCCATTTTTATAAAGCTATAAAAATGTATTTTTAGCCTACCTTGTTCATTATCTGTACAGACTTAACATAGTCTCTTAAGTACTAGGTCATAACCTATCAAATTAAAATATTATCTCCTGATTTTTCAGGACGTACATAAGAAATATAATGCTTTGTGTTTTCCCATATTTAATTCATCATTATTTTTCCCACAAATGTATTTGACATTTATTATTTTTTATTTCTGCAAACTTACTTCAGTTAGCAAATGTTTAAGCCAAATGCACACTTAACAGCTGTGTCTTTAAATTTTATGTAGGTTTTGCATCTTGTTGTTGAATCCCACTGCTTCATCTTTCCTGGATTTCAACTTCAATCTGCTGAAGGACATTGCAGAACAGCACATTAGGAGGTGAGTGGCACATTTTCAGCCTATGCTTATCCAAGTATGTGTCCATGCCACACTTGCCCTTGATATTTTGGCAAGGAATGGCATTTTCTTCTAGAACTTGGAATAACTGATTTTTTTCCACTGTCACAATCAATTTTGATGACAGAAAATCAGACGGCATTCTAATTCTCAGTTTTTGTAAGTAACCAGATTGTTGTTTGCTGCTGACTGTTTTCAGAAATTTTTTATATGTTTTCTGTGCCGAAATGTCATGAGGGTGGTCCCTACGTGAGCATTTTCCATTCACGCTGCTGCCCAATCTTTTGTGACTCTATCATGCTGAAGAATCACATGATGATTTAGCTCTTAGAAGCTGCTTTTACATTCTTGTATTTTCTTTTTTTACTTTTTAATACCTTATGACAATGCATTAAATTCTCATTAAAATGATAACATTTTAGCATGTATTTTAACATATAGGACCCTGGGATCAGGATACCTGGATTTGAATCCCAGTTAAGCACTTTATTATTTGTGTTATCTTGTACAAATTACTTTATCTCTGTGACTTACTTTCTTCATCTGTATAATGGGTCACATAATAGTTCAAACTCAAAAGTATTTATTGAGTGGCCTGTGTTGGAATAGATTATTAAAAAACAAACAAAAATTCTTAGATGCAAATCTGGGACATAGCACATTTTAAATAAGGATGAAAATGATTAAAATGAATAATTGATAATTTGAAATAGGAAAAGGTCCAAGGGTTTGGGGATGGTGGGAGGGGAAGGGGAAAGGGAAGAAGAGAAAGGAAAAATTATGAGGAAAAAAAAAAGGGAATCAAAGTCTGTGTAAATAGGGAAGGGTGGAGGGGGTGAAGGGCGCACAGGTAATGGGAGAAAAAATAAGAACTAAGATACATCATGTTCAGGTACAAACACCCAATGATAAATGTAAATATATTGTTTACCTAAAATGTACCAATAAATATATAAATAAAAAAATTTATAATATGCTATTGTATTTTTAAATGCTATCTTAATGTGCTCTGTAGACTACTGGTAATCTTTTGGGTCATTGTAACATGATAGTTACATGAATTTTCTCCCAGGAAAGTTCAGGCACCAAATAGTAAATATAATGTACATGTGATTAACTGTTTATGTTTACATAAATATTAGACTATAAATGTAGTAATCGATTCATTTTCATTTGATCCACAGATCTATTTTAATGACTTTTCTTTTACTAGGGAAATGTGAAAAGAGTGGATGAATCTCTCCACTGACAAAAATTGATCAGCTACCAGTTGTTACATAGAACACACAGAACAATGAGACACAATAACTCAACAAGGTTCAAAATACCATCCTCCTACATTAATTTTATCAGGGTAAATTTCAGTTGAACATTATCTTCCCCCTTTTGACACTAATTTTTCAGAATATCTCCTATATATCAAAAGGCACCTCATCTCTATCTTATGCTACCTGTGAAATCCTAATCAAAGTACCTCCCAGGAATTCTGTTTCCTTGTATTTTACAAAGTAGTGTTATCATAAATGGTGTAAACAAGATGGGCAATATGCACATGTACACAGCATATAGTTTCCATACAAACTTACTCTCCTTTAAATTGGATTTCATAAAAATTAGAGAAAGAATAGTTTAAAGTACAGATAAGCTTATCTAATTTGCCCCTTCTCCAATAATCCATTAATGACCATGATATAAGCATTTATATCTTTCTTTTTATATTTTACTTTACCTCACTCTTATAAATATTTATCCCATGTCGCATTTGTAGATGTTTTAGTGTTGATGATATGCAAGGTATATGAAGATTTGTTTTCCCATGTCAAAATGCCTATTGCTCTTTACTTGTCAGGAATATTAACTTTTTCACAGGATCACACTATTGAAAACTTACATTTCACTCATAAAATACTTATTTATTTTTCCCAATGGGAATTTATATATAATGGCACAAATTTATGAAAAAAGTAAAATTTAGTTGTATGTGCACCAGAGAAGAAATATTCTACTTATTTGTTCTATTAATAATTATTTAAAATGCAAACTTTAAAATCATGCTCTGTACAGTGAAATCTCTTTGGTTAGCCTCAAATTTTTAAGTGACTATGATTATAAGGCATAAATTTGGGTAAAATATTCATCATTGGCTTGTATAGTTAATGTCCAAAGGAAGGACTTTGAGTAGCACCAAAAGGAGAAAGTTAAAGTCCAGTAAAAATTGCCCTTTATTTTACTGGAATGATGCCTAGCTCTTAGAAAGGAATTTACAAAAGGCCTTTATTTCTACTATAATCCTTTTCCCCTCTTAGATGATGCTTTTATTTTAATGCTCGTACTGAGAGCCAGACAGCAACTTAGTGCAATGTTCTGGTGCATTAGGCAATGTTTAAGAATGAGTGAAAGATCTAAAATGGGGAGAATGTGAAGACTGGGAAGGACATTAAAAAAAAAATAACCCAGTGTCCTTGCCTTTATCATTTATTAATAGCAGCTGAAGAGATTAGTTGCTTTTGTTAAAGGGAAGCATTGGCTCTCTCACTGGCTAAGACAATTCCATTTTGAGTAACCACTGATTCCATTTGGAGTAGGCAGCAGTCTCTCACTCCTTCTCTGCCACCTTTTTCTCTAATATATTTCCACAGATCAGAGATGCCACAGCTATTAAGAGGTTAAAATGCTTTAATTGCCTCCTCTGAAAATCATTAGTTTACAGTTCTATCACTTGTTAAACCAATATTTTATTTAGAAGAAGAAGGAAAACAATAAAAATCATTATAACTTCAGCTATTCTTTTAAAGCAGTGGTATGTTACTGTCCTATTGCAGCTGTGACAAATTATGACAAATTAATTGCCTTACCACACCACACATTTAATATTTTAGGGTTCTGAAGGGCAGAAATCTACAGAGTATTGGCCAGGCACTGTTCCTTTCAGGTCTCTAGGGGAACAGTCTGTTTCCTTGCTTCATTGTGATTTCTGGACCTGCCCTTCTTGCCTTGCAGGCCATTCTCAGCTCTTAAATTACATCACTGCAACTTCTGTTTTTATCATCCTCTCTTTATCTTCTGTGGTCAAATCTCCCTCGGCCTCTGTCTTTTAAGAACACTTAATGAACTCACTCAGTCCAGAATAATCTCTGTAACTCAAAATCTTTAAATTAATAAAAACCAAAAGGGCCAGGTATGATGGTACAGGCCCATAATCTTAGCATTTGTCAGGCTGAGGCTGGAGGGCTGCTGTGAGTTCAAGGCCAGCCTGGACTACATAGTGAGTTCAAGGACAGTCTGAACACTATATAGTGAGACTCTGTCAAAAGAAAAAAATCTTCCAGGTTACTTTTGCCATATAACGTAACTGTATTTGTCAGTTTTCCATTGCTGGACACAATACCCCACACCAACACCTTAAAGGTTTAATTTGGATAAATTTCAGAAGACTCAGTCCATGTGCCCAGGCTCCAGTAGGAACATCATGGTAAAAGGGCAAGGGGGCGCAAAATAGCTTAGTGCATGGCTTTCACGAAGCAGAACAGGAGAAAAGTGCCAGAGAGGAATGGGCAAGAGATCTGGTATTAACCCAGGGTGACTTCTCCATGACCCACCTCCACACACCCAGGAGTGAACTTTACTCATCTGCTAAGCATCGTTTAACCCAGTGAAGCTGACATATTGGGATTATCAGTCACAGTAATATATGCACAGGTTCAGGAAATTATGATGTAGACAACTCAGAGGGCCACACAGCCTACAAGTGGAAGTCAATATTTAGGTTCCATGAAACATTCAGATAAGACTCAAAGATTATTTATTTGCCATATTACTAGACCCAATTGTCAACTTGAACCTCAGCTTTGCTTTACTGTTAAACTGATGTCAAGTTCATATTGGGGAAGAGTTTTATAATTTGGCAATGCGTGGGAAAGAGTGAAACGCACAGTTAAACCTTCTATTTTTACTATCAGAGGAAGGTGAATATTCCAGGGGAAACAATAAGTAACATCTTTTATTTGTTTGCATGCCCCAACTGAGTCTGCCAAGAACTTACAAAAGTTGAGCTCATTTTACTAGTTGACCTAGAATCCTCAGCATGCATTGTTATGAAGTAGTAAATAAACCAAGGTTACTACCAATACCCCAAGCCACTGGTCGCCAGTGAAAGTCCTTGTGACAGTTTCCACAGTTGCCTTTACACATGATTTATATTCACATTTATTACAGTTATGTAGTTTCTAGATGCAAAGGCCTGGTATCTCTAGTTTTAATTATCAAGGTGTGTATTTTGACCTACTTCCATTCTAAATTAGGTGCACCTGGAGCATTAGGACACCTTAGCTGCTCTAAAGAAAGTCAACAGAAAAATCACCCCTGCTGAAGATGCAGAGGTCACCCAAGTCTCTTCGTCATGTCACGGCAAAGACAATGTGTAAATCTGAGTGATTCACTCTAAATGAAAATTTATCGTACCCAGTCTGTCAACAAAAGTGACATACTGATGCAGCTGGGGAATCTTAGTTTTTTTCTGTACTGACAATGTATTAAACAGGCTGGGAAGGGACTCATTCAACATTTTTGCAACGTTTCAAGCATACAACTTACAACAATAAACTTCACTATTTTGTATCTATATGAGTACAGATGCAAAAACATAAAATACACGGAAATATATCTTTTAAGTAATTCAACATCATTTTAAGACTTTTCCAAAAATGTTTTTCTTAGGGAAAGGGAATGACTCGATAGCAATAAACGTTCTCTTTTTAGTCCCAGACTACAGCAGCTTGCCCCCTGTATAGGTAAGCTTTCCCTTTGCTGAGACACACTAACTTACACAAGTTAAGGAGAAGAGGTTTGATTTGACTTACAGATTCAGGAGATTCCAGCCATGGTCAGCTGTCTCCAAGGCAGAAACATCATGGCAGAAGGGTATGGAGGAGTAAAGACACTTAGCTCATGGTGCCCAGGAGGTAGAGTATGGGTACAGTGCCAGAGATCATATATAATACCCAAGGGCAGATCTTCATGACCCCCTCAGACACACCTAGAAGCATACTGTACTAACCCTCTGTGCGGATTCCAAGCCAATCCTATTGACACAAGTAAGGTTAATCATCACACTCCTCTTTTAAAAATATATTTTCATATCACAAAACTTAGGATAACCATGAGTCATCTGGTCGAAAGCCTTTTGGTGAACTTCTGAAATCAGATATGACAGTAATAATTCTCAAAAAAAGCATAGTTGGGGAGAAATGAGTACTCCATACATATGCTGGATTGTAATTTCAACCAAATATTCTAGATTATAATGAGAATTTTAAGATATTTGAAATCTAATCAATAAACATATCCATTAAATATTTTCTTTTAAGTTACTTAAATTTAAATACTGTAGAAGTCAGCCACCTGCAAGTCTCTTTTTGAAGTAATCAGCTCTATAGGTTATTTTCTTATTTCTTCTCATTTATCAGCTTATCTTTTCCAAAAAAAGACTAAAAGAAGATAAAAACAATCCTCTTAGAGTGACATTTATTACTGTTTTTATTCTTCAAGTCAGAAATAAAACTAAGGAATTAACACATGTTCCCAACACTGTCCTAAGGAAAACAGCCTTAACTCTATTAACTTTGACTTTTCCTTGTGTTGCGCAAAGACACTAACTAGAAGTTAAAATACTCTTTAGTTCCAGTATAACTCCTAAGCTGCAGCAACCAAAAAAATCTCATTTCAGGTTTAGCTATGATGTTACAAGTCTGGGAGACTCTTCCCACTCACATACTTGTGTAATATATGCATCCCTTTGATTTAAGAGAGGGAAGAGAAGATTGTAGGGAAGGACAGAGAAGTAAAATGTGGAAAGAAGGATGGAAGCAAAGAAAGAAGGGAAGAAAGGAAGGAAAGAATAGTTGGGTCTATTTTACGATCAGAAATAAAGTTTAATTAACTTCAAATGACTTAAAATTGTAAGTGATTATAATGTTATTTTCCTCAATAGTTTATTAAATATATGAAATGAGCAGGAGAGTGTGAAGGTTAAGATTCATAGAAAGCTGTAACTGAAAGCATCATTATTGTTATCACCTATTCAACCATCTTGCCCAGGATGAAAGTTCTAGAAAAGGAAAATACAACTCACTTCTTAAAATTCTTGATAAAATGTGATAGGGATCAACTCCATCAGTAATTTTTAAAAAAAAAATCATTAGAAATTCAGCACAGGACTATTGTATTTTAATCAAATAGAGACCTGAGGCCTTTAATAATAAGCATGTGCTAATAATTTTTCTTCTGTCAAGCTAACAGTCGGATGTGACATCTCATGCACTTGCAAGAATACGGGATAGAAGGCCCATTTTTTCATCAGCACAATTAGATATTTCTCCTGAAGGGGAATACGAGCAGCAGTGCATGTAACAGTCCACCGATCTGTATAGAAGCTACGTTTTTAACCGCTATCGGAAGCAGTTATAGTGTGAGAGAGAAACAATCAAACTGGCTAACTGTCAGTCCCGGTGTCATAAAAGCTTTATCCTGCTACAGCGGCCCTATCTTTCATCACAGTTTAAGAGCTCTCTCCAAAGATGTGCTGAATTATAAGACTCATCTGCACTCAGAGAAATCCAGAGAACGGCTTCCTTTGTATTTACAATGCACCCAGTCCACTTGTCATGTAACAATCAGAAATTAGCTTTACCGTAAATAATAACAAATTATGATTTTCAGATTTCCAGGTGAACTAAGGAAAAGGAGTGTTTAGTAATCAAGACCCTATAGAGCAAAAAATACGTGACCACTTTCTGGTATGTCTCATTAAACATTTTGGTATTGATTATAATTGATCATTTTAAAATATAAAAATATTATTATTTTACAAGATCTGGAAAATTTAGAAATATATGAAGCAAGAAAAAGAACACATCCATAATCTTACTATGCAAAAATAGCCACTATTGAGGCATTTGTGTATTTCTTTCCAACCCTCTTAAATAAATATATTTTACATAATGAAAACTATATTTTTCTCAAAACTTTTTAGCTTAATATTTAAGATAAATATTATTTCATGAATACTAAAATTATTAACAACTTATTTAAATGGTTTCATAATAAATCACCAGTCCAGATATCAGAAATATGTTTTCAAGTTTCAAACATAACTGTATATTTCAAATTTTTTCAATTGGAAAAACTCATTTAGACTTTGTATTTAGTTTTAAACTTGAAATATATTATCACACATATAGCATAAAGCTATGAAATTCTATATATTAAATTCTATATAATATAAACTATATACTTCTATGTAGATGAAATTCTATATATAATATATACTATATACTTCTATGTCGATGATGTCTATATATAAACTTGTAGGTTCATTTAAACAATGACACTGGAGGGACTGCCAGCATAGTAAAAAGCTACCAGTGTATTTCAAGTCCTTTGTGTGATTGATTTCATTCCTTCTCCTTGCAAGAACTAATATCTGGCATGAATTCTGTGCTTGTCATTCTTTTTCCTTTCTTTATACTATTTTCCATATGTTTAGGTTACCCTGAAGAATTGATTATCTAGATCATGTTTTTAACTTTTCACAAATAAAATAATATTTTTACCTAAGACATATGCTCAAGTTTGACCTCATAATTTTGAGATTCACCCAAGTTTCTATTCATATCCAAGGTTAATTATTTTTTACTCTTTAGTATAGGTTTTATTATTTTATTACAGTTTATCCATTTTATTTTCATAGGAAGTTGTCTCCTTTGTTTATACTATTACAAATAATGCTAAGCTATAAATGTTAATAATATTTATAGTATTTTAAAGCATTAAAAATATTTGCTGCTTATCATGTTCAGTTCTTTTGTTTCAAGTTTCCATTTTCTTAATTTTTCCTTGTCTTTTGTGCTCATTTGGGATGTTTTTCTACGTGCTTAGTATCACTTTCAACTAATTGAAGGTTGCATTCCTTTTTTTTATTGATACATTTGGATTTAATTTTATTATCTTATTTTGCTTTTGATTTATCCTTTATATTCTATGATTGTTTTCCTCAGGTCAGTCTTCTGAATTGACAATATTTTCTTCTCTTTTTTTTTGGCTCATTACTTTATTCTACCTCTATTAGATTATAAATTATTATCTTTGTATTTCCTTATTTTTATGTCTAAAAATATTTAATGTGCCAATTTTTAACAAAGTGAACAATTAATCAGGAGCTTCATCCCACTCCTCTTGAATATTTTTGGCTATAACCATCTTATTATCAAACTCATTCCAGAAATATTAAAGCTTTGTAATATTCTTACAGTTTATAGAGATGAATAAGACATACTCCTTATCTTTTAAGGATGAATATTCTTAATCTGAATGTGGTGGAAAATGCCTGTAATCCCAGCACTTGGGGTGGTTGAGGCAATAGAATTACCTTCCAGGTCAGCCTTGCCTACATAGTGATTTCAAGCCCAGACTGGATTACATAGTAAGAACTCATCTCAAAAAGAAACTAAAAATAAAACAAGAATACTCTTGTGAAATAGTTATTTAAAGCTAGGACTTTATTATATCCAGAAGTCAGTGGTATGTGAAATGAGAACAATATGGGAAGTTGCTTTGGAAAAGAAAGTTCCACCCACCCCAGAATATAAATATTTCTACAAGAGTTGATGCCTGAGTTAAATCCTAAAAATGAGGAAATACCCTATTCAGATGCAGACACACGTTCAGGAAGAGATATTTCAGCCACAAGGAAAGCCAAAAAAATAATCTCAATAGCACAAAATTGCAAGCAAAGCCTAGATAACTTTCAACCATGTTGATGATGCTTGTGTAGATCTAGAAAACCTTAGAAAAGATCCAAAAGGGTTGCAGAGAGGAGGTACAAGACTCCAGTACCTTGATATTCTCATTGCATATGAAGTAAACAGAATACCAGAAGGATAACTGCTGGGTCAAATGTAAATACTGTTGAAATTATCTGTACATTTTAGATTGTTTTCATAAATATATAGCATAACTGTATCCACCATTCACCTGATATTGCTCTTATTCTTTCCCATGTCTCCCTTTTATGGCCTATTTTCCTCCTCCTGTTCTTGAAATCCAGAATGTTCAGACTACTATAAAAATATTCCACGGACTTGGTAGTTCATAAACAACAGAGATCTATTTCTCACAGTGCTGAAGGATGAGATGTCCAAGACCAAGCAGCTAGGAAATTCGGCGTCTGGTAAGGCACTGCTCATTGGTTCAGATGGTGCCTTTGCATTGTGTCCTCAAATGCTGGAAGGGACAGCACAGATCTCAGTAAGTGTGCTAATCCCAGCCAGGAGGCTCTGGTCTCATGACCTAATCCACTCCCACAGACCTCATCTCCAGCACCATCGCTTTGGTGATAAGGTTTTCAACACTTGTTGCCAAAGGGAGAGGCACAAACATTTGACCATAACACCAGCCTTCCCTTTATTTAATGCAGTGTATAGATGTGTCACAATTTCTTTTTTTCCCTAGGAGTGTCCCCATCCCCTTCCCCTGGGCTGGGAGAGGCAGCATGCCACCTCTGAGTCTGAGCTGGCAGTCACATCTGCACATTTCTCTTAAATCCCCCAGCACAGTCTGAACTATCTGTGTTTCTTCAGAAATGTGTAGTTAAAAACAACAATGATTTGGGTCAGACTCAAGATCTCTATGTTCCTGGACTTGTAACATAAAAAGTCATTAACAGAAACTATCAGCTTATACAATGCCTAAGAAGCACGGGTCTGCTTGGGAAGAATATCCAGCAGGAAGGAGGGTGTCTCCCAGCACTCCAGTCTGTGTACAGAAAGACCTCAGAATGGCCTTCCGAGCAGACAAGGAGGACAGAGAATCTTGCCAGGCATTTAATCCCTTCCCAAGGCCATTGTCAAGCTATTCATTTTTAGTGTAGCTACATTAATCTCCCTATAACTAGAATCTCTTTATCAGTTTTCTGCTTGGAAATCTTTCCAGGTCTATTATGCTCAGCCAAACTCTGAAGAGTTACATAAAGCCCTTTCTATCTTTTTCCTCTTTACTCTCCTAGTCTCAAAGCTGATAAAACACTCTTTGTAGACTAACATCCAGAATTGCTTCATGCACCACACCCGTTTCTTTGCTGAAATTTTACATTTTCTTTTACCTATGAATATTTATAAATGATATCAATTCCAGTTTGTTTTTCAGGGCTCAGCTCATGACCTCTGTTCCTAGAACCTCTTCCTAAACATGAAGAACTCATACTTCCTAAATTCATAGAACTCTAAAAATTTTTCCTTGGTAGTAACCTTATTACATATACAAATTCTATTTTTGAGTGCACATACATTCTGAGCCAACTAATGTAAAGTATTTATGATGTGTAATTTTACCAAGTAGCTAGTACTAGAGTTTATGGCTTGTAAGAGTACAGTATTCCATGGATTTCAAGATCCCTCAAACTGAGCCCTTAATGCAGTCAACTGTGTGCACAACCACCCATAATTGACCTATTTTACTATTTTTGTCACACAAAACTAAAAACTCCCCAAGGAAGATGATCCCTACTTTTTCAGGTTTTTCAAAAATAAAATAAAACTTAGCATTAATATCTAATGAAAATATATTTTAATTTTTAATTACTGATGAATAAAAATAAAATTATCATTTGTTTTGCATTGTTTTTATTTTAAATGACTTTTGAAATTGATGAAACCAATGAACTCCCTTTTTCATTTGTGTGAACTCTTTTTATATAAAGGATACCAATCTTATTTTATATATCATGCGTGTACTGTTACAGTTTTCTATTTGTATTTTACTTACATGATCTTTACACAGACAAAAATGTTGAAACCAGAAAATCTAGTATATCCTTTTGTGATTTTACTCATTGCTTTTATGATGAGAACGTCCTTTTCCATTTTACAAATTAAAATATGCATATGTTTTTAGTCTTTGTATTTAATATGGTAATTATCTAGGGTTTATTTATGACTTGCTGTGAATTAAATGATATAGCTTTTGAGGGTGGTACCGGGGATGAGCTCACAACCTTGTGCTTGAAGGTAGACACAGTACCACTGAGCTAAATCCTGGCCCTGGTATAGCTATTTTTGATAAATTAAAAATTCAACAATGTGTTTTAAGATCAAAACCAGTATATTGGGGGGGTCTCCTAGCTACATTTCTTTTGTTGACCCCTTCCACCATTAAATTTTTTTAAAAAACACTTAATTTTTAGACCACTAACTTGAATCAAATCCAGTGGAATCAAGTACATTTTTTTCTGTAAGAAGATGCATGAGTGTGATGTCTCAGAGCTGGAGCAGCCCACCCCCTGCCATGACTGTGCATTGGATTCTAGAGACCATTTCAGGTCAGCTGGAGTTCACTGCTCATCTTTCTAAAGGGAAGGATATAATGTAATATAATTGTCACCTATAATGTAATTTTCACCAAAGAAAACAGATCATGAAATTTCAGCTAAGCTAAATGTACGCACCAAACTCAAGAACAATTATTTTAAAACAAAATGGAGACTTTTAAAGAAGTTTTCATCAACTTGGGCTCAAACATGAAAGTATAAGTGACTAGACTAGAAAATGTAAGTAACTTCAATGTTGAGTGTTGTAAACAAAATAAAGAGCCAGACTCAGCTAATTTCTGTCTGTGGGCTTGCTGTTATGTCGGGCTATTTGAGTTTGTTGGCTTGGGAGGCCTGGCTGGCAAGTGTGGAACAAATGGGTTCCCTCCATCTGCTCCCTCATCCTTCAGCAGGCTTGTGAAGACTTGTCCACAGGAGGGCCACCCAGTTCCAATGGGTGGGATTGGAATTGCAAGACCTCTTGTGGCCTAAGCTCAGAACTGTCATATTATCACATTTGTCTCATGCTACTGATCAAAGGTGAGCCCAGGTATAAAAAAAGGCATGAAGAAACTGAATCCATTTCATGATCAACATTGCAAAAGAAGATGGCCAATTTTCAATTTATACAAAGATAAGCAGCTGTATACTAGGCATTTCTATCTTGGGAGTAGGATAGTGTGAGGTCCTCTTTGAACACAGCAGGTAGAGTCACAACATGACTTTGGGGGATCATAACTATGTTTCCCTTGTTGATCCCCTCCTGCCATTAAAAATTTATATTCTATTACAGCTTTTAAATTCCATTGCCCTTTAATTAATTGGTTTATTTTTCTTATTATTGACTTGTAATCTATCTCTATATAAAATATATATATATAGTGTGTATATAGAGTCTACCTATGATATTTTTTTCAGATATATAAATACATTGCTAATATATTTACTCATATATAAATTAAATACCACAGTTATTTTGATAAAGAGAAAACCACAAACAGTGTGTCCTTTTACTTTGTTGATTGTGTTCTTTGAAGCAAAATGGGTTTTTTTTAAAGATTAAGTTCACTTTATGTGTCTTTATTTTTGGTGAAAAATGTAAGAAACCATTGCCTAAATTAATTTAAGGTACTAAAGATTCATTCCTGTGTTTTAGGATTTTTAGTTTGAAATCTTATATCTTAGTTTCTGATCCAGATCCACTCTGAGTTAATATTTTTATATATGATGTAAGGAGGATTTCAAACTTTATAATGTTAAGTGAAGTAAGTCAGACACAAAAGCTCAAATATAGCCTGGTTTCCCTTATAGGAGGAGCACAAAATGTGTATATAAATGTAGAAATAAAGAGCAAAATAGAAGAGAGATTATTAGAAAGTAGGGAGAGGTTCAAAAACTTCCTCATATTACACATTTCATTGTTTCAAAATATTTTAATAATAGGCTAATTTGTTTCATTTATAGTATGTGTTCATCTTATTTTACCAAAGCATTTATTGGCACATTTTAAATATACATAATGATAACATTCATCCTAGGGAATCTGTACCAGTACATAATATATCTTACTTCTTCTTTCCCCATCCCCCCTATGTAAAAAAGCTTTGTTCCATTTTTTTCCTCCGATTTTCTCTTTCTTTTTTCTTGTCCCTTCTGGTTTATCTAGACCACTGAAAAGAAAGTTTTGTGTTAGCTGTTTTGTTTTGTTTTTTTGTAAGAATCTCTTCGGTTTAGGTCTTGTACTGTGAATAACTACTTTGATGATAATGATACACAATATCTTAACTACTGTTATTCTCTCATTATATTGTTATAAAATTTTGTTTTATTTTTCACAAAATAAAAATTTTTAAAAACACGTGTGTATTTAGATGTCCCAGAACTATTTGTTGAAAAGACCCTTTCCCCTCATTATATTATCTGGACACACTTATCAAAAAATCAATTGAGCAAGAGTATTAGGGTCTATTTTTGAACTCTCAAGTCTGTCTTGTTGTCTTTTTCTTTTTCTTTTTTTTGGTACCAGGGATCGAACTCAGGTCCTTGCGCTTGCGATGCAGGTGGCTGAACCACTGAGCTAAATCCTCGGCCCCACCCATTGTCTTTTTCTAATCCATGTGTATTAACTGACTTTCCCTTTTAGGCCATTTTAAATTTCTTTCAAGGATGTTCTGTATTTCTTAATGTGAAAGTCTTGCACATCTTTTGCTAAAATTATTCGTAAGCAATTTAGTCTTTGTAATTCTATTGTAAATTGAATTATTTTCTCAATTTCTCCATGAGTTTTTAAATTTTTTCTAATACTTAGCTATTTAGACTCCATTACAATATCAAGACATTTTAATAAGTTCCTAATATATAACAACAACTTTCATTCATAATGTAATTTTCAAGCTATCATGGAGAATACAGGGTCAAGCAAACCATTTTTCTTTCTGTCCAGAAAGTTATAAAATAGTATTTTTCACCAGACTAAAACACACTACATTTCAGGGCATGTAATAAGTGTTTGTGAAATAGTAAATAGTTTCACTAGTGTGAGAGACTGATAGTGTAAACAAGGGTTAAAATGATTAAAATAAATCATTGATAATTTGAAATAGGAAAAAAGGTCCAAAGATGAAGGAGTGAAGGGAGGGGAAGGGGAAAGGAAAAGAGGGAAAGGAAAAACTATGAGAAAAGAAAAAAATGGAAATGAAATCTATGTAAATAGGGAAGGGTGGAGGGCGTGAAGGGCGCACAGGTAATGGGGAAAAAAATAAGAACCAAGATATATCATGTACAGGTACAAACACCCAATGATAAATGTAAATGAATTGTATACCTAAAATGCACCAATAAAAGAACTAAAATAAATAAATAAATAATAAATAAATAAATAAATATGTCCTAAGAGATCAAAAAAAAAGAATAACATAGTGATGTTGATGACAATAATGGTGTTTACTTTAATGAAAGAAAAGCCAGCTTCTGCTGACCTCCCAGAATGCACCATTTCTCCCTCATTTATGGGCTACTGTACCTCAAAGAATGTGCCTGGAATAATTTCTGTGCCCTGCCCAAAGTGCCCTGCCTTTACTTACTTAACTCTTCCCTATCCAGCAGTCTCAGCCCAATTTAATTGTCATTTCCTTGGGGAAGCACTTACTGGCACTTTATACTGGGATTTGGAGCCCTCTGTTTTCTCAGAGTGATTCCCAGTTACCGCTATGTTGGTTTTATCACATTATCGCTTTGTCATAGCTACCAGGACATAAGCTACTCAGTCTCTGCATTGTCCAGAACAAAGGTCAGAAATCATAGGTGTTCAAATCCTTCCAAAAGATCCAAAACAAATGAATGAAATTACACAAAAGTAATTCATATCCTTGTGGATATCCTTTAATCAACATTTTCTCTTCCTGTGCCTCAGTTTTCGTATTTTCTGGGTTCTGTTCCACCTCACTCTTTTCTTACTCCCCTTTAATCTTCTGTTTTAAGTTTTATGCCATGGATCTGTTGTGAAACATTTTCTCTGTTTAAAGCATCTTGAAAGGTTTCCTTTGACCTTTAAATCATAAAACTGCTGAGGTCTTACATAAAACAATTCTGGAAACAACTCTGAAGAGGGATGCATCTCATGCTGGCAGGATCCACTTCCCATCCCCATACCTACAACTCCAACATACCAACTGTGGCTGAAATAATGCCATGTGTTTAGGGAGAAAATACAATCATTTAAAAATTGGATTTAGTCACTATTTTGGTATTTTTAAATTACACATTAAATAAATGTTTTCAAGGCAGTTTCATTTTCATCTATTCTCTCTTTCTTCTCAACACAAACTCTGAATTGCATATTTGGACCAAAATTTAGTAATTCTAAGATATTATGTATGTCACTTTACCTCCTTGATTTCTACTATCCAGACCAAACATATGAAAATTAACACTTAGTTCTCATGTTTCAGAGAGGGAACTAAATTTAAAACAACCTGCAAGCTTTGATCCCTATTCCTGACATGTTGAATATGTACAACTAATTACACACTCCCAATCTTCCTCACCTCCTAGATAGACACAGCCATTGTCCCCAGTTAAACGCCTATCCAGGATAGAAACTCTCTTTTTGAGTAAGCACATGGTAGACCTTGAATAATCTGTCAATTAGAAAAAAGAAGCATTCTTAAGCCAAACCAAAAAAAAAAAGATTTCTTACGTTATCTTTATTTTCTTTCTTTATTTTTATTTTTATATTTTGGCTATTTCTGTGGGGATAATTTAAATCCAAACTTAGAAATTAAGACATTCTCTTGAAATTGTTCCAGTTAGCCCTCCATATATGCACTTCCCCCTAGAATGTCAGTTTTGTTCATTGACACTGCCATATTTTGCTCAAAGAGTTGAATATTTTCCAAAACCCTGCAAACCATTTCCCCTATAAATTATTCTTATTAATGTTTTTATGCTAAAATGCCTACACGTTGCATTTCTTTTAGGATAGGGGGCAATTTCAATTTTTCAAAACCCTTATAAATCAAGCATGGTGTTGTAAAAATGAAGCAATTTAGCTGGAAAAGCAAAGACACGGTTCCTGTCTGACATTTGCATCAGAAAGTCAGCCAAGCTTCTGACTGCCTTAGTCCATGGAAACAAGAGTCCTCTTATGATAAACAAGCGCTCTGGGAGACAGGGTATTATCACAAAGAGGATTATTTATGCTAGTTCAAGAAACAAGAAAGGGGGAAAATGTAATCCCCTTCAGATCTCAAGGCTGCTGATCAAATAAAATTTCAAAGTAAAATTTTTTGAAAATTGGCTCTGAGAGTGCTTATGGTTTTAGTCAGAAAAATAAGTGGGCAAAGGGACCTAGGTATGAGAGAATACAGATCGAACAGAAGGGTTAATGCTGAATTCTATTGAAGCAGGATTTTAATTCTCTTAAGAACCAGCAGCCATCCTTCCTTCATCACAGACTTTGTTGGGAATGAAATCATCTCTGTAGGGGATCAAAAACCGAGAGAGTCACAAATACCCATATTGAAACACACACTCGATTGGAGACACAGATCTGAAGCCCACCAGAAAACATACTGTCAAAAATCACCAAAATGTGCTCATTCATGATATTTACACAGTAATTCTGAGGTCACACATTATCCTGGAGATGAATTGCAGAGTCAAGGGAGTTAAGTCAACTTCCTAACCTTCAAAAATATAAAATGTCTTTAAACTTGAAATGCAAAAAAAAAAAAAAAAAAATATTTTTATTTAAAATGTTTCTAGAAAATTTTACCCTGAATTTTTCTCCAGCAGTCTTTTGTTAGAACAAGGAAAATTTCTAAAATATATATAGAAGGTATACTTTCTACTTATATCGTAAGTCTATAAAGAAATTCCAACCTTAGAAAAAAGAATACTGAAGGAAATAAGTAAATACTTGATATACACCATATTAGAAGCAAATAGCTGTCACTTGCCAGTATATTTCATAATTTGGAAAATGCAAAGTTATTTGAGGAATTGCTGACTAATGGTAAAACACTTCAGAATTCTATCAGTCATGGCTTCAAACTTCAAGTCTTTGTACTGTGCATAAACTCTGCAGCAGCAGCAGTAGGATACTCAACCTCTCTGCGCCTCAGCCCTGTGTCTTTACGTGGAGGTAACAAATGTATCACATTCAAATTTTGGAACTATTACACAGTCTCTTGTTTTAACATACTGTCAGACATAAATTAGACATTCATTCAACAGAGATACTATACATTAATGGAATGGAATGCAATGGAATGGAATAGAACAAGAAACAGTTTGAATACTTCTAATCTGAAAATCCAAAATCTGAAATTTAATGCCCTGAAATTTAAAACTTTTGGAACACTGACATGGCACTCAAAATATTTCAAATTTTTGAAGCATTTCAGATTAGTATTTTTCAATCAGTGAGGTCTAAAATATTCCCAAACCCAGAATCTCTGAAATATGAAACATTTCTGATCCCAAGCATTTTGGATACAGCACAAACTGTAGTTGCTTAGAATATGTAGATTATATTTCAGGGATTTTATTTAATGAATATTGTATTCACACTGTATGCATTAGAGGTGCCTTTTGAGGAGATGACAGTTTTGCAGAAAAGTTAAATGAATGCTCTAACTCGCAGTACCAAAGATAACAACATAGTAACAGGGAAAAATCTGCCCTCACACCAAACAATTTAGTTTGGCAGACACGTACCACTGAAAAGTACTTTAGCTACTTGCTGTGGTGTCATTGTATCACAAGGACTCAGATTTGATGCAATCTTCCACTCTGTGTCCCTGAAATGTTATATCCTAAAAAATGATGCAATAGTCTAATACATGAAACTGAAGGACTAACAATGGATACTGGAATAGTATAGGGGATCCAGGTTCAATACTCTGATTGAGGTATTAAGAGCATAATTTTTAGAGCTGTTATGAGAATGCACTGAAAAGCACATTTTGCTAGCACATTGTAAATTCTCAGGAATACTGGTTGTTTTTATAAATAAGTAGTTATAATAACTGTACCTATCTGGGTGGGGTAGTACACACTTGTAACCCCAGCAGTAGGGAGGATTTCCCTGAGTTTGAGGCCACTCTGAGTTATATAGTGAGTTGAAAGCCAGACTCAATTACGTAACAATACCCTGTCTCAAAAAATAAACCAAACGAAATGAAATAGACACTATCTATATTTATACTTAGGTAACCATTTTATTATTTTTAATATTGTGGCTACTGAAAGTTTCAATCAACATTACACTGAGAACAATATCATTTAGGATAAAATGTCAGAGACTGAAAATATTGGAGACTAAAAAACAATGGGACCAATATGGAGACCAAGAGAGTGACAGTAAATCATAGAAGGGGTTTGTTTTGCTTGTTAGCCAAGGACTAGAAAGGCAAGTGAGTTATGTCAAAAGAATAGAAATGGTACAATATAATTCCTGTAGCCCATTTCTTCAACCTTGTTCTTCATTTCATTTTCAATTACTTGTGTCCCTGTGAGGCCTTTCATACTTACAAGTGGTTTATGTTCTTAACTTTTCCATTAGATGATTATCATAAAAAATGCTCAGTGATTTCCAAAATGACAGCTAATATATATGATGTCTACCCATGTTAGGGGAGTGTTTTGAAAATCTTTTGCCTTCTTCACTCAGGCTATAGATTTTCTGTCTTATTATGTATTTGCAAGACATGGCCTGTTATGGAATTGAGTTGTCTCAAAATGTGTATGCTGAAGACCTAATACTCAATAGTACTATATTTAGAGAGGGTCTTTTAAGAAGACAATAAAAGGGCTGGGGATTTAGCTCAGTGGTTCCACCACCTGCCTCCAAAGCGCAAGGTCCCGAGTTTGATCTCTAGTACCAAAAAAAAAAAAAAAAAGACAACTAAAGTTAAGCTTGGACTCCTGATCTAATAGGTCACAATGAGAAGATGGTCATTTACAAGCCAAGAAAATCATCC
The DNA here is from genome assembly GCF_053883595.1 of Heterocephalus glaber. Lineage (NCBI taxonomy): Eukaryota > Metazoa > Chordata > Mammalia > Rodentia > Bathyergidae > Heterocephalus > Heterocephalus glaber. Next base: position 13,504,873 of record NW_028258325.1, on the reverse strand, counting down.
TCATTGGGAATCAACCATGCTGACACTTTGGTTTTGGATTTATATCCTCTGGAAATGTGAAAAGCAAATTGGTGTTGCTTAAGCTACCCAGTCTGTGGCTTTCTGTTTTGTCAGCCAGAACAAATTAATACAAAGATCTACTCATAGGATTGGATTAAATGATGATAATTTTAGACACCCTCAAAAACATGATATATAGACCATTGAAAATGTAGATTTTTTTAACTACTAAAAACAATTTACATACACCCTAACTCCATCTTTCTAATTAAATATTTTGTTGCATTCTACACACTAAAAATTAATGTATTACTGGGCTCCCTGAGTATTTGTTACTCAACTATTGATTGTTGACCACAGAAAAAAATAATTTCAAGGATTACTTAAACTAGGTTCTGATTATTTTGATTTTTTCCTAAATGAAGTCAGAAAGAGGAAAAAGAGGGCTTTAGAGAGGGGATAAGAGTAAAATAAGATGCAGAAGTTAAATAAACTGAGATTCTCTTTTATCAATTGCTCAGAAGTATATATTTATTATGTAAACATGATATTTTGAAATATATATATTTCATATATATTGCTGCATATATATTGCAATAGTTCAACTAAGCTAACTAACACACACATTATCTTAAATGGGAATTTTTTTTGGTGAGAGTACTTAGAACCTGCTCTCTTAGTGATTTTCAAAATATAATATGTTGTTACTAGGTATGATCATCATGTTGTGAAATGAGCCAAAGAACAAACAGTATCGCATGATCTCACTTATATGTGGCATTTAAAAAATTTGATCTCATAGAAGCAGAAAATAAGATGGTAGTATCCACTGGACTGTGATGGGGGAAGTGAAGGGTTAAGGGGAAGTTGGTCAATGGATGCAAACTCTCATAGAGCAGAAATATGTTCAAAATATTTCTTACTTTTATCTCCTTACTTCTCTGCAGGTACTTGACACAAAAGCTTATAAGAAATCCTGCTTTAAGGGAGAATGGTAGGGTAAAAAAGAAATATCAAAGCCAGTGAAATCTAATTAAACCTCACATAATAAGAAAGAAAATAATTTTAAAATAAGAAGCTATAAAATAAAATTAGACAGCTCACTGAAAATTTGTAATGCTCAAGAGAAGTATATAGGATTATTTAAAAATAGTTGATGCTGCTTGAATTTTTCTTCCATGAATGGGAGGAGCTGCATATGCATTGCTAACTATGTCATATTTATGCACCAATATATCCCCTAGTACTAATGTTATTACTGGCCCTAAAGAACTTTCTCTCATATAATTTTTATTATCATTTTCCTAGAGAGAGAACTCAAAAATCATTGTGTAAGAAATTCTTCCAAACATATATTTATTTACCCTGAACAATTTTAGACCATTTCATGGCTCGTGGACATCTGACCTCAAAGTTTTGGTAAATTGCTAGGCCTTGTCCAATCATTTTGCTCCTACATTTTTTATTATCTTGTCATCCCTATATTTTCAGGGTTGAATTTATTTTGCGTGTAAATTTATATTACTTGTGTTCTCAGGGTTGTTCTCTGAAACTGAAAATTCAACTAAAGCTGATGTTTAAAAATGAGACTTCAACTACCCAGGGCATAGAGGAGAATCTTTGAAGTCCATGTAATCAAATAATTGAAAACAAATTGTGCTTGTTTTCACGAGCTTAAATCTAGCTACTACTGGCAGTGATTTAATCTCTCTCCTGTTATATCACCTCCCGCAAGATTGCTTGCCAAACTCAGGTTTGCCAAGGGCACATGAACACTGCAGCTACCTGTTTTCTGATGGGTTTCAAAACAGCATCATGTTGCTCATATTTTCCTTCTCCTTTATGCTGAAAACCTCGAGTGATGGTGCATTGGTTACAATTATCCTTCTATGATCTCATTTAAGTGACTTTAACAACTTCTCTCTGAATTTCAGTTATCGGATCCACTGAATGTGAATGATAAGATCACCCTTTGAGAATTATTGCAACAACATCCATGAGATAGAGATTAGCATTCATTTTTCCTTGTAATAATTAACCCTCTCTGTTTCAGCAGAACACATAGCTTCCTGGCACCCCTTTCCAATACTAAGACCCTGTGACTAAGTTCTGACCAGTGATACGTGAAATAAATGAGATTTCTACTGCAGGGTGGTGCCCTTCGAAGAAAGTTTTGTTTTCTCTCTGTCATTTTTCCCATGGGTTGGGAAATGAGCAAGGTAGTGGTGAACCAGCTTTCTCAAGCAGACAAAGGAGCACATTGGGGGTTGACAGAACTGGGTGAGAAGAAATTAGAGTACCTACAAAATCTCATGGAGTTGAGTTTCTAAACTAGCTATTGTAGTGAAATTTCACATAAGACCCATCTACCTTGTTAAAACAGCCAAAGTAAAATCTGAAGTAAGCAGACATATATTTCTTGTTTAACGACTGAAGTATGGTCCTGCCATTAAGTAAATTGGTCCCTAAATGAGGAATTGTGTATAGTACGTATGAGATTCACAACAACAAAATGGTCAAAAGAAACTCCACCTTGATGGCTTTGCTTTTATTTGCATAATTCCTACTTGCAGTACTGTAATATATAACAGAACATAAATGCACAGTACTGTACTGTGCATTACAATCAGCAAGAATTACAGTACTATATAAACAAAATATACTGTAATCAAAAAAGACATTGAGGCTCTAGCAACAAAATGTACAGAACTGTACCAAAAATGAGACAGATCATAAGTCTGAGAGGCGGGTTGTAAGTCTGAATGGTCATTAATCAGCTAGGCCATTAAACAAGGAAGATCTGTATAAAGCATGCCGTGCATATTCTGAAGCTAGTCAGAACATTACTTTATATCTCCCCCTTCCTCTCTTGGGGGTGTGGCTCTGAGCCTCCCAAAGAGAGGCTCCTAAAGTCTGTTTCCATGATGTTGCTGAAATCCAGACATGCCCAGCGTGAGAGTGTAGGGCAAGAGTCCAAATGAAAGAGACATCGGAGTCCCACACATTTATTGTTGCTGAGTTGGGTATTACTGCCCCATTTTATAGATTGCTGTCTTATTTTAAGACTCAAGTGAGGTTAAGGACTCTTCCATTATCACCACAAAGAATTCGTCAAATTCAATACAGATACAGGCATGGGAAGAATTTTTTAGTACAATATGCTTCTTTAGAGAAGCATATTAAGCAATGCACTTTGTAAAGAAGAGCCTCACCACTGAAAGTAAATAATATAAAACGTAAATGTCTGAAGTCTAAGTGTGCAACATTTGTGAAGATGCTTCTCAGACAAATTATTTGAGAATGTGTTTAATGCCTACAATTTCCCTGCTTCTTTCCTTTGTTCAAGTCCACCTTTAGGGGTTGGTTCAAATATTACTTTTCCTCTTAATTCTTCCCTGGTTTGCTAAGGCATTTAGACACTTGCTGTGGCATAATTTCACATGACAGATCTTAACACTGATCATGACCTCTAAAGTGTCTTGGCATCTCTCTTCCTTAAGGCAGAAATGATATGATTTTTCTATCTTCATCTCAGGTCTTAATCGGCATATAATAGATTCTCAATAAATATTTAAAAATAAATAATGTTAATGGTATTTTCAGTCTTTACAATGTACCACACATAGTCCAATTAATTTATTTGATCTTACCTGGTAGGAAGTATTATTAGCCTTAATGTACATATGCAAAATTGAAGTTCAAATAAGTTGCCTAAGATTACAGAGTCAGTAGGAATTAAAAGATTAAGCCCACAAATTCTATGAAGTCAGTTCATGGACACTGGATGACATCTTTATGTTATTCTTGAACTAACTGATAAGATGAACAAAAGAGAATTGTTGTGCACCTGGTTTGTGCTTCTTAGTGTGCTAGGCATAGAAGGTAATAAAAATCATTACGTCTGGTCCTCAAAACAGATATTTTATTTAAGTGTGTGCAAAGAATACACATGGGTGGGGGAGTGGCAGGAGAATGATTAAATATCTAATAGATATCTCCCAGCCTCTATTCCATTTTTTGTCTAAATTCATGAAGGCAAATGATGAAATTCAAGGATCTGCCACATGATGGTAGTGTAAAAACTCTTCTCTCCATACATACATTTATTTCTTGTTTCCCTAGGATGATGAACTACCTATTCATAAAAATTACTAGTTTTTTTAATAAAAGAAAGCAATAGACTGTGAGCTGGAGTTAGCATAGATATTCAAAGAAACAAATCATGCCATAAAAATGACTTTTTATGTCCCACAATTCAGAGATAAATTGATAATGGAAGAATTGCAGAAGTATTGGATTATATTTGATTTATTCTGCCCAAGTTAGTGTTTCAGGAAAACTTGATCTTATATTAGGCAAAATTGCTCCAGGTGTTGGATGAGCACTGTCAAATAGATTGCATACTAACTGAAAGGTCATAAAACATAATATAATTGCAAATTGCCTGGCATTTAGATGAAAATGCCCAAACTACAAGAGTTTATGAAGCAGACATAACCCCAAAACCATGGCTATGTTAGATATTTTTACCAACCTAAATATAGACAATCTAACTGTCTTGTGACTAGCAGACTGAAATGTCAAATAAAACAGTAGTCAAAGGGATTGTCTCTCACTTATCTCGTATTTGCTCTTATGTCAGTGTATAATAACATGTCATTTTCATAATTCATTTAACAACATATTAATTTGGGTGTTATGTGAGAAGTAAGGACCTTTACCTTTATTCAGTGCCTAATAGGTACCATGTTTTGAACAAGTAATCTTTCTCTATAATTTGTGTCCAGAGTTTGGGACACAATCTGGCACATGCAAAGCATTGATGGCAGCCTTTGTTTTCATTATCTTAGTCTCTCAACAACTCCAAGAAGTAGGTAGCAAAAGCAATGTTTCTCAACATCTGCAAGGTCTGAAATCAAATTTTTGTTCCACCACTTTGTATTTTGTAGCCTGTGGCTAGTTTGTTAAACTGTTTGCTCTTCAGACCCTCCATAATTAAATTATGGATCATACCTATCTTTTAAGATTGCCATAAATATGCAAGTTAATGAATTGAATTTGCTTATCAACATTCCTGGCAAAATAAAAATTCTCATCAAATGGACACTGTTATTGTTAAGAAAATCACATTACCCTTAGACTTCACTGCTTCAGTTTCAGTTTCCAATGGTTGCTCAGAAGCTCTTTATATTTTTTTAATAAAAACCCTGATTGCATGTTTATAATCTTCCATGATTAAAAGCATATACATCCATAATCCCCGAACCCAGCAAACTTATATCCCTAAACCCCTAAGCAAGGTTTTCTTCTATATTGCTTTTTATACTGCCCTATTTATTGGAGACATACCAGATGTTTGGAGAGTAGAGAGGTCATTTAAAATACTGTTCAAAGTCAGACATGGTAAATTACTCATCCTACACAAACATGTTCTTAATGTTTAGAAGCATTTTGTATTACTGTTTCTTGCTTTAAAATTAAAGGTAAAATTGTTTGACATAACGGTTTTAATTTACAAGTTTTATGAGACTGACTTTAAAATATTACCTATTTTCACAATTGAAAAAATTAACTCATTGGTTTGAGGTTTATTGTACATTTAAAATTGCATTTTATTTTAATTCTGTGTAAATTTCTTCTATCTTTAATTAAAAGCAATTAACATTTACTGAAATGGCATGTCCTTCACTCTAAGAATTTAAAATCCATTGGTAAATATAGACTAATTAGAGATTACAATAATCATCAGAAAATAATGTTTATATTTTTAGTTCTACTTTAAAAGTATTTAGCATTTATTGTTACAAAGGCCAGGTTAACTATGAATCTGTGACTCAATACAGTTCTGATATAAAGTTGTATACTACTTTATGCCATTTTTCAATTAGTTATAAATAATTATCCAGTTTCAAACCTTGTAACTTAGTAAATTTTTATTTGTTTCTTGCCATTTTGCTTACTTGTCCAATATAATTGATCAACTCCATCAGAGCTATGCTTTGTGGTTAAGAAAACTGGTATGGAATTGAACCCGAGTCACTATAGAAATTTTCATCAACAATGATATAGATTGTAAGAAAATGTGGGTATATTCCTGAACCTGAGGTGAAAATAAAAAAACGTGGTAGGATTCACTGTAAATTAGCTTATATATATATTAATAATGTGTACTTAACATTCAACACAGTGACTCTATACATATTTATTGATTAAAGTCATCTATGATGTTTATTAAGTAGAATGAAATACTTGAAAATAATGAGTATAGAAAAGTGAATATATATAAACAGTCCTAAATGTCATCTAGCCTCCTGTCTAAATGTGAGTAATAATCATAGGTCTCCCTCGGTTTTCCCTGTCACAGATTGAGTCTCCCAACAGTTGGATGAAACTTACGTTGATCTCAGAAATTAAGGTCCAGGTGCAAAGGTCAAGAGATACTGTACCCATCTCATGGTCTCTAAGCATTGTACTAGATATTTTTCAGAAATATTTTGTATTTTTATGATCTTCCCTCAAAGTACTTCAAGAATGCAAAGTAGATCTTGTTATATTCCTTTGAAAGTGAGAATATAATCCTCAGAAAAAAATAGTTTTACAGTATGACATTACTAGTAACTGGCAGAGTGGAAACTAAGCTTCACTCACTTCAAACTTTATGATGTAAGCTTCCAGTAAAAATATATAGGTAATTTTTTTTACCACTTTAACTCCTAGACCACTTACGTTCTTCGCTACACCACACAGCTACCCTGTGTTCCAGAAAATTCCATCATGTAGAATATTCCTCCTTCTCTCCGCCTCTCAGTTTCCTAAACATCTCTCCTTCAGTGTTGCTGGCCCACCTATCACAGTCACCCATTCCAGTGGCTGTACCTCAACCTTGTCATTTTTCTCTTCTGATGATCTTCATAAATTTTCATTCCATGAGCACGCCTCTTTGACAACCACCTCCCTTCTTTCCAGTTCCCTCACTATAGTATTCGAACCCCAAACATCCAATACCACCATGTTCTAAAACTCAGTGGTCTTTCTTCCTCTCATGCTTCACCTTAAAGTATTTGATAGCTCTGTTCCTTTCGTTCTCTATAACCTGAACTCTCCTGTCTCTCCCTTCTTTTCCTATATATTCTTCTGAATATGAAGGCAGGGACTGTTAAGGATTTATAATATACTTTACTGACATAGAGAGCTAGGAAACCACAATTCTATCTTCCCAACATCCTGGGGATAGGCAAAACGCTCCTCATTTCATATGATTATAAAGTATGCCTTATGGGATTGACTTGCCCAATATCAAAACAAATTATAAATTAATGAGAGTTGGAGAAAACAGGGAAAGGAGAAAATGGCAGGAGGAGAAAGTCAAGTACCACAGCTCAGTGAGTCACCTTGTCAGTGGTTCTGTCAGCCCGTGGCCCCCACAGGTACTGTGTGTATTTGAGGCAGAGTTCTTCCAGCTACATGGGCTAAAGTTCATGAAAATAAGCTAAATGTCAAAAGGGAAGTGTAGGGTTGAGATTATTATAGGAATATGGAAATTTCTTGGAATCCAAAGACTGAAATCAAAGGACGTGTGAACTTGAAGTAAAACAAAGGCGATTTAGCATCTGCAGCTGCTCTCTTTGCATCTTGAAGGCCACACAGGGCCTTTCATGTTAGCTGCTCTCTGGGTCACTTGCCTTCTCAGCAGGTACCTGTGTACATCGCCATGCTAGAGACACAGAACTGCTTCCACCTCCAAGTCTACCTCTCGAAACCTCATGCACAGGGCCAGCCATTTAATGGTTACATGTCTATCTTGCTAAGCTAAATTTTTCAAGGGGAAAATCTTAATATTCGAAGTAATATTGTATGTATTATGGGTAAAGTAGCAAAACAAGAGAAGATTTCTGTTCACAAAAAGACCCAGTGCACTTTAGGGACTAAATAGTGGTACCAGGGTTCAGGAACACAATTTTCTTCATAATTCTGGGCACAAAGTGAACTAGACATGAACCAAATTAAATTTCCCCATAAAGTCAACATTGAACCAAGCATGGAATTTGATTTAGTTCTCATCCAACTCAGTTTTAGACCAGAATCATGGAAAGAATTGAGTTCGTGAACTGAGGTGCCACTCTAATTTACTCAATAAATGACTTGTTCATTTGCTAATTATCCCTTTCTTTCAACAAGAATTTATTGAGCATATTCTATGAACCTACTAGTGTGTTAAAAAGCAAGATAAACAGAAACAAACATCTTTTCCGTTCTTAAGGAACTAGTGGTTATTATTTAAAGATGGATCAACCATGATCAAGTAACCACACAACTATTAATAAACATTAGAACATGTACTACAATACAGAGTTTATAGTACTATAACATCATGTAACACATACATCACATAATCAAAGAAGTCTGGAAGATTCATTAAACATGGAACAATTGAGCAGAAATATGAAGGATGGACAAGAAAATTTCCAAAGACAAAAAGATCATCCCAGGTAGAGGGGAAAAAGCCTGAAAAATTCTCATTATACTAGGCTTCAACTACAATAAGTAGTTACTGCAATAACTTCAATAAGGACTTCAACTACAGAGATAAAAGAAAGCCTCTGTGGCTGGCCCATGAAGTATAATCACTTAGGGAAAAAAAGCTACAGCTTACCAAGACTTAACTATGCTGCATATATTAGGGAAGATAGAGTAATGGGAAGACATTCAAAGTTTTTAAAGATATGAATCAATAATGACACCACTCAATTTATGCTTAGAATATCTAACTGGCTGAAGCACTGAGAATAGCCTTGAATGACTAGGGTTATGATTGTTAAATTTGATGTGTCGCCTTGGCGGAACTGTGGTGCCCAGTTGTTCAAGCAAATAGTAGTTTAGGTGTTGCTGTGAAGGTTCTTTGCAGATGTGATTAACATCTACAATCAGTTGCCTCTCAGTAAAGGAGATTACTCTCAGTAATGGGGGTGCATGTGTCTCATTTAATATATTGAAGCCCTTTACAGAGAAACTAAGGTTTTTTAATGAATAAGAAATGCTGACTTCAGACTACAACATATCATAGAAATACTGCCTTATATTCCCATTCTGCTGGTCTTCCCTACAGATTTCAAGCTCAAGACTTCAACGTAAGGCTGGACATGTAGCTCAGTGGTAGAGCACTTGCCTCATGTAGCTAAGGCCCTGGGTTTAATGCACAGCACCACCACAAAAGACCAAAAAATGGTTCAATATAAACTGTAGCATGAAGTTCCAGCCTACCAGCTGGGCTTCCCCGTAAATTTCAGGTTTGTCAGCTCCATGAACCCAGGAATGAGTCAAGTCCTTAAAATAAATCAATCTATGTACAGATGAATATAAAAGTTTCTCTGGAGAACCAACCCTGGCTGACATAGAGGGCAAAGGACAATTTTTTCAATCAAACTAATAAGAATTTATTGTTGTTTGGACATTTTCTGTGATAGAGAAGGAGGGAACCTGCCAGATTCTAAAGCAGTCAATAGATAAAATCAATAGAATCTGGTGTTGGGTTGGATCTGGAAGGAGGTTAGGGAAGAGTGAGTTAGGTAAAATCACAGAGAATTTGTTTTGAAGCTATAGGAACACTCATTAAAACAATTGCAAGCTTGAAATTCAGAGATTCCTCCAAGAATTTTAAGAGGACAAGAAATAGAGAGAGTAGACTATTTCAGTCTAGAAATCAGAGGAAAAGTATGGGCTAGAGACAGAATTAATGTGTCATCTAGATACAGCCAATGTCATCTAGATATAGGCAATTATGGAAGCTATTGATGCAAAAGAGATAATCAGGCAGAGAACAGAGCAGATGAGATGGATCAAGCTGAGGAAGACCTCAACCATGAAAGGTCTCGAATCTTGTAGCCATCCTTGTTTCCATATGCTGGAAACACAGGAATCACAAACCCCTCTTTCCAAGATTTCATGCTAAGGTCAAGGTAAAAGGTTTAGCTAAAAGGGAGAACTGAGTATGTTAGACAAATCTAATACCACTGGTCAATTTTATTAAGGTTCCCATGTGTTCTCTTCAAAAATAGTTCATAGGTAATAGTTAACTTAATGAATTTGCTTGTCCATGAAGCACCTACTGACCACTTTTTTCTTGCATGGATCCACATTTTTTGAGCATGTACTTCTGTTAGAAAAGTTGAAGAAGTCAGGCATAGTGATCCATGCCTTATAATCCTAGTACTCTGGGAGCCTGAGGCAGGAGGATTACAAATTCAAGTCCTGACTGCACAACTTAGTGATTTGGCAAGAACTTGTCTCAAAATTAAAAATATATAAATAAAAAGAGCTGGCAGTGTAGCTCAGTGGGAAGCCCCCCTGTTCACTCTTCAATACTGAAAAAAGAAAAGTTAAGGACTCCTTGTCTGCCTCTCTTAGAATTATTTTGTGTCCTAAGGACTTGTGATGGCATTTATGGTGCATTTATCTTAAATGTATAGCTTTTATTTTTGAAAAGTTTTATAGTCAGTCTTTAGAGTATTTACTGTATGTTCAAGAACAAAGAAATGCACGGAATCTTAGAACTGTACTATTGATTTTACTGTAGGTATTATCATTACTTCCAACAGAGCACAAATATTTGGGCAGCTCTTAAAAGCACACTTCCACAGTTATAACTGTATTTTAAACTGATAAGAACTGATTTCAATTTTATATAACAGCTCCATATTTTAGCTTTTCCTTCCCATGCTCTTTATTGTTACAATTTATATTTATTCATGTCACGTATCTTCTAATATATTTCCTATAGTCCTTTTCAGTACTTTTGTCTTCTAACTTTTATATTAGAATTAAAAGTGATTTACCTACCACCCCCAAAAATATCGCACTTCCAACCTTTTATCTATAAGACATTAAGAACAAAGTATGAAGGACCGTAAATCTACTTCCAACCTATATAAATTTTTTCCATAATATATTTCCATCAATGGTAACATTTTCATCTGGAATTTATGAATCCTTTCAAGAAAGTCACTCACTCCTTGTCTCAGCTGTCTATCTCCTATATAGCAGGAGACCAGGTGTGATGGCTCAGGTATCTCCTAAGGCCAGAATGCAAGAGTTTGGCTATGATAATGGGAAAGACAGTGTGCACTTGTCACCATCCGAGAAGAATAGCAGGTAATTTGAAGGCCTTCCTATGTTCTCGGCCAGAATTAAACATTGTATAGACCTGCCCAAAGTGACCTCTTCTAACAAATTTTCTTCAATTCGTTAGATGTTATGTTGCTCAGAATAAGAGTTGTTCATTCTACATCTCTATTCAAGGTTATTGAAAATTCTCTTTTGAAGGTACATCAATGGTTTAAAAGTACACATGGAGAGAAAATTGAAACATGCATTTTCTAAGGAAAACAGAATTAAAGAACTTCTTTAAAAAAAGCAGGATCAGCTTTGATGTAATGGGTGCACTGAACATGTCAAGCAGAATGTTATCTAAAGAAGTGATTTGAAATCGTTCCTGGGGAAATATATATTTTGATGTCCAACTGTCCTTGTCTTACATGAAAGTATTTGGTTAAGAGAAAAATTTTCTTTGACCCAGAAATGACAAACATACACAATTAATTCAAATAACAATTCTAGGCCTTGGAATAGGGGACTTTGAACCCTTTGATGAAAATCAGTTCAAACAACCTGACCAGATGCTGCTTTCTTAAGCAATCCCAGTTTATGAACTGAGAACAAAATGTTTCACTTGGTCCTCTGAGAAAATGGCAAGAGTAGAAATTGAACCATGAATATTCCTTTGGTACCTGGGAGACCGCTAAAAGCCATTGCTTCAGCAAAGAGAAATAATATCTTTTCTCTTGACTAAGAATTTATAAATGACTCTCTCTCTCTCTCTCTCTCTCTCTCTCTCTCTCTCTCTGTCTCTCAAAAAAAAATGACAGGAAAACAATTCTTATTAGGGACCTGAGATAACTAGGAATTCAGAGCTGTGTCCCCCTCCCTCCATTTTTCTGTTTTGCCTGAAGCTAACTTCAATTGTAAGGACTTTTGCAGATGCTAAAGAAATCTAATCCTTTCTTATTATCACCAAAAAAGCCCCCAACTTTCCCAACTTTCAAGTATTCGATTTTAGTAACAACTAAGCAACAAATACACTCTTTTGGTGAATGAGACGTCCCGGTTCCAGCAAGTTCTCCATCTGATTTGCTGTCTATGGATGGAAACGCAAACTCCTCTTACACTCAGCCCCATGGTTCCACTCCTCTCTGGGAACTTGGATCTGTAGCTGTTTACCCAAAGCTGAAATGAGGCCAAAACAGCTTTTCTCACTCTGTTCTTTCCTTCTTTCTTTTCTCTAAAAAACAAATTCGAGCAGGCTTCTGTTCAGCTTGGAGGCATGTGTCTTCCAAGAAAAGGCACATCCGTCAAAAGAGAAAGGGAAAAGAAAATCATCTCCTGATCCCTGGGAAACTCCATGGGGAGATGTGGGATCTCTGGTTCGGGTCTGTGAATGGAGAAGGGGAAACAGTCCCAGCTCTGTGTATGGGCATCAGATGACCTCCAGCAGGCAGAACACCCACGAGAGCAGATTCAAGCTGGCTTCTGGGGAGTGGGAGAGGAGAGGTTAGAGCAGGGCTCTCAGCCTTTTCATTGCTCTTTAAAGAAAAAGAAAGCTCATCCAGGAAAAATGGCAATGCACAGGATGAGGATTCCCAGCTCACGTTTATTCTGTTTTGGTTTTACATTTATTTCATACCAGATACAATGGAAAGGGTCAATTTTGGTGCATTTTGATAGTTCTCAGTTCTGCTTAGTATAACTCAGTACAAACAATACCAAATTTGACACCAGGTGTGAAAAATCCAAGTCATTTTATTTTATCAAGCTCCTGATATAAAATGAAGAAACAACAAAACATGGTTAGAAAAAGGGTGCTCTATTTTTAATACTTGCATTGAAAAATTGAAGGAATAGAATGAGGCACCTCTTCCAATATCACTATCACAAGTGGGTACAGACTGAAAGTGTACATAGAATTTCATTTGCAGGTAAAAACCCAAGCAGAGAAAATGAAAAGTGGGCAAATTAGGCCTGATGTCTTCCTACTCTAGGAACACAGAGCTTACCTCCTCCAACCTTCTCTACCGCACTGGATGCCAAGCCAAGCAGCAGGGAAGTCAAACCAGCTGAGTCAGAGATGTCCTTGTCTGAGGTGGTGGGGATTGGCTCATCCCTGTGTCCCTGGATGATGAGTTGATGAGAGATAGCCTTTAAATCCAGCCCAATGTCATAAAGAACCCACCTCTCTGGGCTGATAATGACAGTCCACCTGCTTATCATCCTCTAGCCAAGGAAAATCACTCTGCTGTGAACTTCCTATCTCACAATGCAAGGATCCCTGCTAGAAGGACTGGTAGTAAGGGAAAATGAGAAGGCTATATCCAATGCTTGCCTTCACCTGCACATTTGAATTGACTAGAGCAAGACCTATTCATATCCTTTCAAGGACACTAAGCTAATACGGAAAATGGACATACCTGACCTTCACTGAGCTTTTTGCTATGATTTAAGGACTGTGTTGGAGCCACTTAGACAAGAGACAAGAGGTATAATGTTTGAACCCTAACTGCCTGGCTGCTGAATCACACTGTATGCTTTATAATTTGTATTCGATCACTTTGTATCTATGTTTCTCCCCTGAACAAAGGATAATTACAGCAATTAATGATTGGAGTCATAAGGCTGAATGACTCAGTTCTGGCCTGATAACCTTTGAAGGTACCCAGGAGAATGTCAGGTACATGATGAGCATTTGTTAAGAGTCAGCAGTTAGTATTGCGTATTTTCTCCCCATCATTGCTTCAGGTTCTACCTATTATTATCCCATTTTACTAGTGTAACAGGTGTAGGTCAGTTAAGGATGTTGCCTACCTCATACAATGTATAAGAAATCAGGTAGAAGTTCAGACTCAAGTTTGTCTGACTTGAAAGTCTACTGTCCTGATAATCTTTTATTGTCTCACATTCATGCCCTCAAAAAATTGCAATGAATGCAAAAACTGAAGACTGCAATGCACAGCATCTTTCACTTTATTTTTTGGAAGACAGGAATACAGAAAGACTGACGATTTCTTTCACTTTCCCATCAGCTTCCCTTTTGTCTCCTCTGACTCTTTACCTTCTTCCTCTGTCTCTTTTTCTCTCTAATGATAAAATGATCTGACATCACACAAAATGCAAATTATGTGCTATTGCCTTAAATTGTTCCAGTACATTTAGCTCACCATGAGCATTCATTATAGCTAATTATTGTAACAGATTTTTATTATTCATAATTATTTTTTCATGTTGTAACGATCATAAATTTTAAAATTCTGGCCGTCATGAGTCACAATTTATGCTTCTCAGAGAATCTTTTTTTTCTTTTTTCCTTAAAGAACATTTAGATGCTCATTACCATCAATATATTTGTAGGTTATTATTATTCATATCCAATAAAGCCCTTTTGGGGTATGCAGAGTGCAGTAATTCTCAGGACTAATGATAAACTGGTGTTCTGCTTAATTTTAGAAAATCAAATTAACTACCTCTGATTAAATGTGTGGCAGATTTCACTGTGTTAGCTGTGTCAGGTTCATGACCTCAGGCAAAAGAGATGCTTTCTTAACGCTATGCAGAAAATATCTTTTTTTAAAGATCACTCTCTGAAACTGGTGCATTAGGAAAACACAAGCATTCTCTGGGAATGGGAAAGTGATGAGAAATGCTTCCTCATTAGTCAGAGTATGTTTATAACATAAGCTATTAGAATGAGCCCATCTTCAAATCTCAGACCACATGAAATACATTTTAGTCCATTATTTTCTTTAGATAAACTCAGTTTTATTTAACCATCTCATTCTTTGTCTAGCTCATGGGAATCTTATTTTATTTTTTTATTGATAAAAGGTTTGTTAGCTATTCTTGAAGTGCCAAGGCCACTTAAAGGACATATCCTACACTGAGGTTATTGAAACATCAAGGTGTCAGGCAGGTACTAGCACCTTGTGGGTACAAATCTCCCTTTTCAGGCAAACAGCATTCCTTTATCCACCTCCAGTGTGCAGATATCAGTGACAGCACTTGCTTTTCTATATTCTTGTCTTAAAAGACCTACCGCAGCAGGCATTAAATAGCATCTCAAAGCTCATGCTCCTTACACGTGAAGTACAAGCTCTGAGCTACTTTCTGAGCTTCAGACTCTATACCTTCTCCATATCTCTTCTTATGTATCTAGTAAATATTCCAAACGCTGTCTGCCTTAACAAGGATCTTGACTGGACTTCCTTTAGAGGTTCCCAGTTTTCCTAAGTTGCGCCAGCTTTCACCCACTAGTTGTCTTGGGCCTGAGAGCCTTCCTTGATTCCTGCCTTTCTTTCCCTCTCTTAGGAATCTCTCAGCAAATCCTATTGACAGTACCTGGAGGATGCAACCTCACCAACGTCACTGTCAGAACTCCAGCCCTCCACCATCACCTGACACCTGGGCTACAGCAATGAACACCCAGTCTTGCATCTTTTACTGTGTTCTCTCTGCAAGGTGGTCAGTCAGATGTTTCTCTAAGCAGAAGTCAGATCGCATCACATTTCTGCTTCAAACTCTGCAATTACTTTTCATTACACTTAAAATCCAAACTGTCTTGTATTACAATAATCTGTAGGACCTGTCACCTGACACCCTTGTCCTCTGCAGAACCTCCTTTCTCTCTGCCCAGCATCCATCTATAGTACCCTTCTTCCTGTTCTTAGAGTTTATTATTTGGCTGTTAATATTTACTGGCCCAGGTGTTACAATGACACACTCCACAGGTATTTTTCCATTTAATCCTCATAACAGCTTTTAAAATTAGGTAGTATTATTATGTTATTTTATAAATGAAACAATAAAGATTTTTTTTTAAATATGCTTTTATGAGACATGCTACGGTGATAAAAATATGAGATGGAAAAGAGTTATAATGAAGGTCGGTGTACAGTTGTCTTGGCTATATTTCTTCCAAGCCAGGCTCTTTCATGTAGATGTAACTGTCTCACAACAAAATGTTTTTTTCACAAGTGATCAGGACTTCTACCCTCACTGGTTCTGTCACAGTTGTTCTTCTTAACCTTGAGCATCTCTTTCATCTATTAGAAATTATCAGGCCAAAGAAAAAGCTTGAAGAAGATTAAAGCAAACAGAGAGAGAGAGAGAAAGAGAGAGAGAGAGAGAGAGAGAGAGATTCATTCCTTCAAGCTGAATATATTCTCATAAAATAAAACCAAGATATCAATTGAAATATCATCAACAGAAGAATAGAGATATGTAATGGTTCTTCTTTACTAATGATTTTCAACTGGGAGAAAAGGTATATCCCACAGGAAATGGGAAATCTCTAAATGTCTGGTGAAATATCTCTCTCTCTCTCCCTCCCTCCCTCTCCCCCTTTCCATCTCTCTCTTAGGAGCCAGAGAAATCTAGTGTGTAGAGTCCAAAAACTATGTTTGAAAATAATATTTTCTTGCAGGGATACAAATTCTGGAGATATAAAATGATAGCTAAAAAATGAAAACACTATGTACTTTAGCATTCAATTAAAACCAACATTATGCATAATTCTTTCTTTTATAAAAATGTGACACAATAGAGATATATGCAAACAGCAGCAAAGTTACTTCTCAGCTATAACATTACACCTGTTACTTTCCTCTTTGGTGCTTTCCATACTCACCTTCAAGTGAACATGTATCATTTTTACAACTAAGCAAACTTTTCTTTCCTTTTAAGCATTCCTGAATTTGTTTTGGTAGTATGATTTAGACAGCAACTGAGCATCACCCCTGCTGTCCTCCTGGACCTCTAATTAAACTGATGAAAGACCCACTGATGTAGAGAAAATGGGCAGGCAATCCTTTGATTAGTAGTGTAACTGTGCACAGATACCACAGTGCACTCTATGTTAAATTAGTTGGTCAGAAAAATCTATAAGAAGAGTTTCTGCTCAAAGTAGTGGAAGGCCTTTCTTTTGGGTTCCTTTACCTTAAAACCTTGTCACACTAGGTCAACAGAATAGTGAGCTTGGCAACTAACACCATCCTGAAACTGGAGGGAAGTGCAGGATTTCAAGTTCCATAGCCATTCCAAGGTTACTGAATAAGAATCTCCACTTTAATAGATCCCAGCTGGTTAAAGCACTGCTTGCTATTGGGCATATTCTTAATTCTTCATTTCAAACCCCTAAATCAGTGCCTGCTTAACAAGAGTCATGTTGGCATGAATTCTGCCTTAGCTACACACTATGGTTACTATTATTTCCTTAAAATTTCCATATTAGCACAAATACCATTTTAATAGAAATTCATTTGTTTATAGAGTAACTTTATGCAGAAGCATTTCAATTTGCTAAAAATAGAAATAGGGTGAAATGAAAACGACATTACTAGATTATAGCTGCACACCGCTAACTGTCGAAAGTTTCTGAGCCTGCTCTTCCTTTGCAAAAAGGGATTAAGGAGTGTTGTTGAAACATCTAGTTTAGAACAAGATTACCAAAAGAAAATGGTGAAGGAAGTTGTCATTCCTATGTTGTGCAACTGTATATAAAGCCCAATTCCTGGGAAATCCAAAATTATCCAGTTTACTATCTAAAAACCAGCTTCCGGATCTCTGCCAGCAGTTTTGTAGGAAATACTTTTCCAGTACAGTGCTTCTCACACTTTAAAGTGCACTAACATCATCTGGGGACCAGTGAGGACCTTCCTCACTGTTAACTTTGGAATGGGCTGTGGGATTCTGTGCATCTATTACCAGGTAATACACATGTTATTGCTTGGGTGAAGCAAAGGAGTAGATGGGACTAGAGGATAGGAAAGCCTTGCTCAGGGAAAGGTATTGAATGAGCAAGGGAGAGGAGAAGCTGCAGACCCACATGGGCTTCTGTGCAGCTCTGCACTCAGGTGCCGCCCTTCATCACAGGACACAGTCGTGGCCACAGTATCTCAGAAGTGGGAGGAAGCCCTGCTTCCTGTCTGGGAACCATGAAGGCTCTCACGTTGGGAGTGTTTCATCAACAGAGGATTTATCTGGTCAGCATTAGCACAAATGGTAGCTGATTATAGTGATTAGAGGCCAGAATCCATTAAACACACACAAGCTCACACTTCAGTCTGTCTTTTTGAGAGATGCCTACCTGGCCTGTCAAGCATTGCCCAGCTGGAAATTGATAAATTTCCTCATCAAGGGCCTCCAGCTGTTGGTAATGTCATTAAGGTTCTAAGAAGAATTCTAAACAAGACCAACTTTGATCGTCTTAACTGCACTGTTAGCAAAGAGATGAGTCTGATTTTGGATCACCCATGGCACTCAATTTGATCTTCTCTAACCACTTAACTTAGCCTAGTTTAGTATGCATTCATTACATACCCTTGTACAACATTCAGTCACACCACTTTTTTCAGCTCTTGCAATGTGCACTGGGGAGAAGAATCATGGCCGATGAAGGTGGTGAAGTTCAGATGGGAAATTTTCTTATTTGTAGTAATAAAGAACAACAAACTTGTCCTCCTCAGTGCACACAACATGCAGAAGCCATGCCTAGGTCGGGCACACTTGGCCAAAAGGAGCATGAAAAAAGCCTATTTAGATCTCCAAGCCCAAAAGTCACAATATCCACCCACCAAGAGGAGCTATGTTAGCTGGATGATTTTCCTCTTCATACCTGAGTCCCAGCCCTGTGCAGTCATGGCCCCAGCCACCACCACAGACTCCATTTCCCTAAATTCAAACTGTATTTGTCAGTGTCCAGCCTGTGTCTGAGCGATGCCCTCCTGCACCTCAAGAAAAGAAAAAAAAAGAAGCTTTTGATCTCTTTAAGCAAACTTCAAGTAAGCTTAAGATTAAAACAAAAAAGAAAAAACAAAAACCAAAAAAAACAGCCAAACTGATGTTTAACTGATTTGACTAGATGTTTGGTGTGTTTTTAAATTTTTTTTTCCTTCTCTGAATTGACACATCAAATCAATCAGAAGAAATTAAAACCCTCAGGGAGACAAAGTCTAAATTGTTGTCTCTTCTGTGGTCTTTCAGGGGGAAAGTTAAAATCACTCACCACAAATTGTGTTGCTAAAGCCACAGCCAAGAGTCAGGAAGAAAGACATCAGTTTTCTTTAGCAAATGATTAGTTAGAGTTTATTATGTACTGTATACTTCCACATACTTTTCTAAGCACTATGAACATATTAACTAGTTTAATCCTCTTAGCTACCTATAAGTCACATATTAATCCCATTTTACAAAAGGAGAAACTGATTCACATAGAAGTTGTCACTGATAAAAAAGATTCTCTCTTATAAAGAGGAAACAAGCAGATTAAAAACACAAAACTTTCTTTGCAATGAAATAAGAGAAATTAGCAATATGAATGAAAGCAATTAGCATATAAATTAAAATAGTTTTGAAACAGAATTACCAATTTGGGAAATTACTTGAACTTTGCCCTATTTCGTATTTATCTATCTTCTCTTTTCCTCTTCATTTGCCTATATACATTTTAGTTTCTATCTTGTCCTCTCAGTAACTACTTTGAAGATAATGATACCTGCACAGTGTGTTAACTACTGTTATTCTCTAATTATTGTGTCACAAAATTTTCTTTTATTGTTTCATAAAATAAAAAAGTTAAATTAAATAAACCAAACAGAAGAAGTTAAGTCACTGGCAAAAAGCAGGCAGTTAGTGGGTGCTGGAGACAGGCCTCACACAAGGCCACTCAGCCCCTTCACTTCTTGCCCTGACACTGGTCTGCACAGCTCCTTGTAGTCAGAGGTTGCATACCCAGGCTCAGAGAATCTGCAGATACTAACCAGCTGGAGGTCATGGCTCCACACAGAGCCTTCCAGAGTTAGGGCAGTAAACAGAGGTTAGATGACCAACCCCCAAAACTGTGGCTTGCTTCTTACCTGTGTTGTGATTTTTTTTTTTAATGCAGAACACTTACTCACTTTGAGTTTTAGGCTTCTTTGCAGAAACCAGTGGACAACATTCTCATGAAGCAATGGTGGCCACATCATATGATTGAATGTGCAAAAGGAATTTGACAGATTCAGTCACTTATTCAGCAAATGCTGATTTCCTACTCCATGCCGAAACTGTAGGAGTTGGGATTATGATAGCAGACAGAACGCTACTTTCCCAAGTCTAGTGTGGAAGGCAGTGATGAAGAGTCAAACATATGTAAATATATAATGAGCTTTACTGCAAGTACTCTGAGGAAAATAAAGCAGCTGAGCAGCCCTCCTGATAGGAGAAGCAATAAAGGGATTACTGTTTTGTGCAGGAGATCAGAAAGGTTGCTGAAAAGATGGTATTTGACCTATGGGTGAAGAGCTCATGAGCCAGAGAAAGAATAGCTAGAGACAAGAGGGAGTGGATCTCGGGAGCTATTTGAAGGAAACCAGGCAAAGAGGTGGCAGTAATCCATTGTTTTATATGTTCCTCAGACAGAGACTAAAAAAAGATTGGAATAGTGAGTATAGGAGTAGAGAATGAGGAGTTGACAGGAAAGGTCAGCAGGGATGGTTGCCTGAGTGGGATGATGCGATGGAAATCTGATGGGAGAGGGTTCAAGAAAGCCCAGGAGGAGAGGAAATGGAGATGACTGATAAATGACTCACTGCATTTTCCAGCAAGAGGAGCAGAGAAATGGGGCTGTAGCTCATGAGGCTCATGAAATTAGGGAATGTTTTTCTTCATTTTCCTTTTTTTTCAGATAACAGCTACTACAGTTTATTTATATGCTGATATGAACAATCTGGCAAGGATGAAATAATTAATAGGGCAGAAAAGAGAGAAATGGATTGCTGAAATATTCCCTTAAGTACAGGAGAGGAGATGAGATGCAGGGCATTAAGCAGAGGAATTAGACCCAAAGAAGAACACAGACTTCTCATCCACAGCAACAGGAGGAAAGTCAGAGCAAAACAGGCTCATGTCCAGGCCAGATGGAAGATGGGAGTCTTCCTCTACGATTCTCATTAATACTTTAATAAAATAGAGAAAAAGATTAAAAGCAAACACTTGGCATGGGTGGGCAGTGAAAGCTGAAGGTTTGAAAAAAATAGAGAAGATAAAAAAATAGTTTTCTAGAATAATATAAGATTGACCAGTTTAAAGCATGGTTGTTAAACTATAAATTGTGGGCCATATCCAGCCTACTGCTTACTTTTGTAAATAGTTTGGTTGGAAGACAGGCACACCCATTCATTTATATTTGTCTATGGCTGCTTCCCTTCTATGATAGCCAAGTTGTAACCCAAAACTTAAAATACTTACTGTCTGATCTTTTACAGAAAACGTTTGCCAAAAACCCTGCTCTGGAGAGGTGAGTTGGATTTTGATGCCTTGTGAAAAGGTACAAGGTGAGTGGTCATAATTTGAGGGCAAACTAGGAAACATGAATGGGTCTCTCTCTCTCTCTCTCTCTCTCTGCATGCGTGCATGTGTCCATGTGCTCAAGAATGAGGGAAAGGAATTCTCTCCAGGCAGCTTCTCCTGTGTAGAAAGGAAGAGCATTGGAATGAACCAGGGTTGGTGTTCAGTCAGGCTAATACAGTAAATGCAGTGAACAGGGGACAGACAGACAGAAGGAGAATAAAAGAATATAAGGAATAAAGATGGGAATCATTGTCAATTAAATAAGGTCATCAGGGGAAGTGTTACAAGGAAGTGAAGCATCAATACGTTTAAGTACTATTGGGCTTCAGGAAATATTAAATCTAGTTATTAAAAGGCTTGAGCACTGAAGGCATCTTTAAACACTGAATTCTAGAAAAAGTACTTTTCATCAGACTTGATCTAATTCCAAAAGCATACACTTAACACTCATTTCTATATCAATGCATAGGAATACATACATTTTCTTCATAAACTGTGGTGTATGATTGAAAAATGTGGTGAATGTGTGAACGTTTACAGGAAAAGATGCATTGTCATTAAGCTACCTCAAAATACTCCCTATAGATTCAAACACACTTATTGCATCATTCTTGCCATTTTCTGAGGCAAGTTTGAAAGTCCTTCATCATGTCTTTAGTTGAGCTGTAGGGGCTCCTTCCATGACCTGAAATGGAACTGAAATATTTGCTTTTCATGATCACTTAGACTTTGAAGAAGAGCCAGAAGTCACACAGTCACAGACCTGGTGACTAAGGTAGATGCGGACACACCATAATGTTTTGGGTTTTTTTTATTGTTACCAGGGATCAAACTTGGGATCTTGCGACTCCAAGGCAGGTGGCAGCACCACTGAGCTAAATCCCTGGCCCCTGCCATAATGTTTTTAGAACCCTATCTTTCCTTTGGATGACATTTGACAACAACATTCACTGTGTTTTTGATCACACTTCCTAAAACCACAAAAGACTTGCAGAACTGTTTTAGAAAGTAGCAAGAACTATGAAATAAGTGTGTTCAAAGGGAGGGGCAGTATTTTGAAGGGGGTTAATGGCAATGTGTCTTTTGTTGTAATAATTTTTTAAAATTTAAGCATTCACCGTATATTTTGATCATTCTTGTACGTTTATTTATTCATTTAATCTAAAAATACTTGCCAAGCACTGTGTTAGGTTTCATGGATACAATGGTAAACAATAAGGAAATAATCCTTATTCTAACAAAGGTTACAGTCTGCTGCTTGAAATTAAATTATGAAAGCGTCACCATTTGTGGTAATGAAAAGCCAAGTGAATCACTCTAGCTGGTGAGGATACAATGAAGCAAGGAACATTGGCTCCTTGGAAGGAATAGTCTGTTGAAACCTCAGAGATCATTTCCAATCTCCTAGACCAGAGTTTTTCACATGGTGTAGCAATTCAATTTGTGGAGCAAATTTGGAGAGTGTGGTCAGGGAAGAGCTAGTCTCATTTGTCTGGTTTCCAACAGGTCAGTGAAATTGCATTAGGAAGAAGTAAAATCAAAAACAGGTAGGAGAAAGGCCATGGGTTTCAATGTATGTCTTGTTAATAACTGGGTCTCCCCAGGGAGTGGCCCCAGCTGAAAGACACTGCCCAGGATTACAATCCCTGAAATGGCTTAGATGACAGACAGAAAGCAGGAACTGCAGATTTCACTATTTCCCCACACTGTTGATGCAGTGGAGCACAGCCTGAGTTATGTGGGGTTTTTCAGTTCTTTCCAAACTAAACATAGTTTGTCAGTTTTTGAAATCATAAAGAATAACCCATCTTCCCACCCTTGCCCTTGACCTTACTCACATAGCTTTTCTCTTTTTTAATCATGGTGTCTCTCACATCAAATACTTTAAATGGGGAGAGTGCTGGTCTCAGCTGACTTTGTCCATGCTTGCCATCTTTCCTGATCCACCTTCAAAGTTATGGATGCATTCCAAACTGATTAAATGGGTCACAGCCTTTCAGAGAGGCCAAAGCCAGCTGGTTCGAGTCAATTGTATTCCTTCCAATTGGCACACGATAAATGGAGTGCTTCCCTCAAGAGGTTGACTCTACAGTTGATGATTGATGACTTGATATTATGCCTTTCAGGCCAGAGTAACATCTCGCACTCAGCCAAAGTCCATGAATCTGTCTAAATGCTTAGAATAGATTATCTGCTCACCACAAAACACTGCATATGGGTTTATCTGTAAATTCGTTTATACATTTAAGGATGTATTTACCCACTTTTCTATACATGCATGCAATTTTCTCTCATTATAAAATCATATGTACTAATATGTGTATATTTACTGGTATTGATTGGGATACTGATTGTGAGGAAATAGAGGTCAAAGGGACAAATGTTTGTCCAGGAACCTGACAGGCTATTGAGGAGACAAAAAAATATATATATAAATAAAAATGTAAGTTTGAAGCTAGGGGTGTGATTCAATGTTTGCCATGCATAAGCACATGCTGAACACATGCGAGGTTGTAGGTTCAGTCCCTTGCACCAAAAAAAAAGTGTGAATGGTAATAGGGGAAAAGCAGTTAAGAGAGCCCTAAAAAAAGGACATCTAACTCGCCCTAGAGGAGATTTCTCAACCTTAGCACTAATAATATTGTGAATAAACAGTTCCTTGTTGTGGGGATTATTCTATATGCTACAGAGTGTCCCCATGTGCAACAGCATCCCTGACCTCTAAGTGCTAGGTGCCAGTAGCACTTCCCCATGTTATGACAACCACAAATTTCTCTACACATTATCAAAAGTCTTTAAAAATGAGAGGGACACAAAACTCTTCACCTTTGAAAACCACTGGACTTCAGCATCCAGGAAGGTTCCATGGAGAAGGTGAATCTTTAAGAATAATTAGTTCCTAGCTGGGCATGGTGGCACATGCCTGTAAACCCAGCACTCAGGAGCCTGAGGCAGGTGGACTGCCATGAGTTCAAGGCCAGCCTGGACTAAATAGCAAAACCTTGTGTTAAAAAAAAAAAAAGTAGTTATACAAAAATACAAACAGAAACAAAAGATATACAAAAAGAAAAATATGTTGACGCCCAGGAAACAGCCCATGAAGAGACAGCATATTCAGAGAATTGTGACTGAATAGCTGCTGCAGCACAGTCTGAGAATAAGTTATCAAAGTGTAGGCTGCAGAGGTAGATTGGACCCAGATAAATCAAAACCTTCATAATTGGAAAGCCTTTGGCAGTTCCAAAACAAGGCACATTGTCAGAATTACCTATGCTAGTATTAAAAAGTATAGACATCTGGTTCCAGTATTGATGAATCATGATCTCTGAGAGTATGGCCCAGTAAAGCGCATATTTTAAAAACTCTTAGCTTAAGGAATTTTCAGAATCTCATTAAAGTTTGATTTTCTGATAAGAAGCACAATGTCACTTGTGCACTTGTTAGATATATAGAATCTCACTCCAAACGATGGAAGCACAGCCTTGATTTTTGCAAGAATTTCACATTATTCCTCTACATGTTAGAATTAAGAGATAAAGCTCCAGTCTACGGAGAGCCCTTCAAAAATACAAAATGAATCTCACCGATGACCTCCAGAAATGCACCAGTCTAGTTTATTACTTTCTTGTTCAGTTAAGAACCAGAAGAATGTAGAGAGCAAGCAACATAGGACCACCCTCTTCAAATTTTCCCCATGTGGTAAGTTGAAGATTTATTAATAATACAAAATATGGTCAGCCTTCAGAAAATCTCATGGGAAAGTAGAGAAGGAAGTCACTAGTGATCATAAAATAACACCTTATGACCCCAAATTCAACTCCATCATAAATCTACATTTTCCAGGATCTCAAATCAATTCCACTGTTTTAGAGCTAATGAAAGGCAGGGGACATTTACTCAAAGCTGGAATAGATAGAAAATAGATATTACTTTCAAGGGCACTTCATATTTATCATTCTACATTGTTAGTATATTTTAATTCCAGAATAACTTGAAAATTTAACCTACCTACATACAATAATGAGGTAACTAGATATAAAACAAAAAATAATCATTTGGAGAATATTTTCAAATTGATTAGCACTGTGTCACATAATCAACAATTTGTTCTAAAATTATTGTCCCATTTTATAGATAAGAAAACTGAGGTGTGGTGTGGGAATGTCCATGGTCTCACAGACAGTAAGCAGTGGAGTTTGAATTCAATCTTTTACTATCTGATGTCTTACTTCTTTCACCCAAGCACTTTAATTTAAGCTTAGCTATAAGAGGAGACATAGTCAAGCTTCAGCATTATTTCTCTGCAGGCTTAATCATAAATTATCTGAAACATTTTTTCCAATTGTAAGTCAAAATATTAATCTACCACATTCTTCCAATTCACTGAACTCTTCTATGAAAAACAGGATTACACACACAAATCATCACAATTATGTAAATAGCAGCCCAAATGGCAGACTGTTTCTACTAAGAAATCTGACTCAAATACCCCTCTTCCATTGCAAAGCTATACAAAATTTAAAAAGATATTTAAGAGAAAATCATTTTGTGATCATTAGCATCCCAAAGGACACTAAAGTAAGGAAGAAACACAGAGGTGAGCAAAAATTATGCATAGGTTTGTGTCTGGGATCTCAATCAGGAAGAATTTCTCAGAATGTGTTTAATCGAGGTTTTTCAGAATAACAGGAGATTCTATTTAATAGTTAGAAACGGGGGAGGGAGTGAGAGGAATTGACTCACTTGACTATGCAGGCAGAAAAGTCCCATCATGTATTCACAGTCTGCAAGCTGGACAGCAAAAGGGTAGGGATGGAGTAATTAACTCCAACCAATTCTGAAGGCCTGAAGACCAAGACAGCCAATGGCATTAAGTCCGATCCTAGGGGAGAGGTAAAGTGAAGTGTTCCATCTTGTGCAGTCCAATGGGGGGTGGGATAAAGGAGACAAATTTCATATCCCAGTCAAGTTGACACATAAAATAAACCGTCACATAGATATTCATATGCTCTGGACAATGTGTGACCTACCTGTAGTACGTAACATGGGCATGAGCTTTATCTTGGTTCTCCAACCCTCACTAAAGGACACTAAGAAAACTGAGGATTAAGTACAACCATGGCCATGACCATAGTGAGCTGGTTTTCAGGTATGCTGGAGAAACATGACCTGCCACAGGAGACGAAGCAAAGTTACAGGCACATTTTTTAGTAAACCTTGTTGCTTGGCTGCAGAAGTGTTTTGAGCTGACTGATTTGACAAGGGAAGTAGAGGAGTGAAGAGAGTGAAAGAGACTAAATTAGCTGGACAAGAGCAAGAATGTGTGTAAAAAATCAGAACAAGAAACTCTTGGTGAGAATGACCTACCTTAGCTATTATTATAGGAGGGAGATTGATCCAAGGAAATACCAAGGGTCTGTCAGGTACTTCAAAGTTTATCCAAGAAAAATCTCCCCAAGAAGTCTCTTCTCATCACTATACCTCTTTCTTCTCTGTTTTGAGTAGGGCAAGACAAACCTGTAGTTAAGAGAACTATGTCTGGAAAGATCACCAAGGTTTTAGTCTGACCCACTGGTGAACATCAGCAATACTATTCAAGCAAGGCCTCAGCTTCTGCATTTGTGAAATGGTCATCACCATGGCACCCACAAAAACTCTCTGTCACACAGAGGTGAAGACCCCATCAGTTGACTCATAATACTGAGAACAAGACTGGGCACACAGTAAATGTTCAACAAAGAGCTTTGCTTTTCCCTTTTGTGGCTATTCCTATGATGATAAATTGTCATGATCACATTGAATTCTGTTTGTATCAAATGATGTTCTTCAAGAAAAGGAAATTTTTAAATATATCTCTGAGATGAAATGGTCAGAGAGACAGGGTATGAGCTAGTTCAGTAATTCTATGTTAAAGGTATGAAAAATAATTAGTTGTCCAAACAGATAAAGACACCATTATTATTTGCACCAGATTTCACTTTTTTTTTCAGATTCTTGCTCTGGTAAACTGTATGGTATTAAACAAATCATTTATTTACTTCAAGATTTCATTGCAGTGATATGGTCACTTTGGTCTATGAGATTTCATAGATCCTTTTTTTTTGTTGGTACTGGGGATCGAACTCGGGTCCTTGCACTTGCGCCGCAGGCAGCAAAACCACTGAGCTAAATCCCCAGCCCTCATAGATCCTTTTGAACAATAAGATTTCAAGAATCTGTGTGCTATATATCTAAATTGATGCTTACAGAGAGATTGAGATGAGTAGGGTCACTCTTACGGAAAAACTTGGGGAAAGTGGATAAAGACTATAATATTGGGTTCTATAAGATGAATCCTTAACTCTCAGAGGAAAATAGTATGATCAGGTTCTGTTTTACCCTATGATTTATATGTGAATTACCTGTACTTGTCTTTGAAAAATGGTGGTGAGAGCGAAAAGTTTTCTGCATTCATAGAGCTTACAATTTACTGTGGAAGAAAAGGAAATAAAGTAACTAATCAAGAACAGGGGTGTGTAATTCTATAAACACCTCCAACACAAAAGCCATGAGAACAGAAGGAAACAAGCATTTTGAGGGGCCTGAATTCATTTGTCTGGTGAAAAGAAGAAAGATAGAGGAGACACTAAATGAGTCTGGTGGGGGTAGAGCCTTGGGACTCATGATTAAACAAATGAGTTTTAAAAAAATTTTTTAAATTCACTGCTTTTTAAAAAGAATAACTATAGCAAATATTAGTTGAGTCCTCAGTATGTACCAATATGCTTTCCTAAGTGCCTTTCATGTATTCCTGTATGAATTCATTTTATCCTTACAATAACCCCATGAGATGGGAACTGTTACTATCCTATTTTATAGACAAACAGCTGATACAAAAAGAGTTTAGTTGACTTTCTAAAAATCACATGTCTAGAAAGTCTCCAAGCTAGATTCATTCCTATGCAGTCTGGCTATAAAAACCATCCTCTGAAATCATGTGCTTTACAAGTATGCTTCATAGCCTGAAAGTTTCACGTGTTTGATTTATGTAAACTAAAACTTTTCCAGAGGTGATTTTGACTCTTCTTTTCCCTACCTTGACATGATACAATGTTACATAATGTTTGTCAATGAAATGAAGCCAATAAGCAAAGAGGTTATGATAATATTTGAAAGACCACTTTTTAAAAGTGTAGGTATCTTAGGTAGATGAATAGACGCAGAGAGAACAATGATCAAAACAAATGAGAGAAATGGAAAGGTGATAAGCAAGGTGTCTTAGTCAACATTCACATCTACAACTTAAAAGAGGAGAGTTTCAATTGGCTCAATTTTGGGGAGATTCAATCTATAATGGGCTGGCTCCAAGGCATAAATATCACAGCAACAGCACATGGAAGAAAAAATATGTTCAGTTCATGGCAGCCAGAAATCAGAACAGAGGAAGAGGCTAGGGACTACATATGCCACCCAAGGTCCTGCCCAGACACACCCAGAAGTATGCTTTACTAACCTAGGAGGCATTTCTTACCCCATGATGTTGATGAACCAGGATAAAATTTCAGGTAAGATCACAGGATTAACTGTCATCTTCACACATGAACACATCTCCTTACACCATGCTTAATCTCCATATAAAGAGAGTAGTAAGTTTATAATTGTACCTAACACAATGCAACTATACCTCATACAACCAGAAACACAATAATCCCTTTCCCAAAGTTTCAACAGTTCTAGAATTTTTCAAAAGCCCAAGTCTATATCTCTTCTGAGACTCAAGGCCAAGTATTAGCTATGAACCTCTGCAAAAATCAAAAACAAGTTACACAATCCCTTAGTACAATGTCTCAGGATAAACATTCCCATTTCAAAACGGAGGAATAGGACCAAAAGAATTGGTCCAAAGCAAGATTAAAAGCCATCAGGACAGATATTAAATTCTGTAGCACCATTTCCAGTATCTGGGGGCATATGTTGGTAAAATTTGAGCACACAGAGAATGGGTTCCCCTACTCTTATGGCCTTGCCTGATGACATCCGTAAGGCCTATCTCAGAATGACTCTACTCAGAGCCTTCACGTTTCCTCTGTTCATTTTCCACATTCCTAGAATTCCTGACTTTGTGAGGGTTCCTTTGCACTTTCAGCTTCATTCCCATGGCTTCATGCATTGTCCTCTCAGCAGCTCCTTGCCTGAATTCCCAGGAATTCTTTGGAAATATTGGTGGAAGACTCCTTGATCCACAGTTCTTGTATTCTATATGCCAGTAAGACCACCATCCTATGAACAATTCCAAGATCTTCTGGGAGCAGAAGCAGTAGCCACACTCCCATGGACAGTGGCTGCAGCAGCCTCTGAGTTTCAATGGGTGCTGAACATGTGAAATGAATCCCTGGGAATGAATTCCCTAAGTGACCTTTATCAAGCAGGGGTCACAGAGATGCTTATCTCAAATGAAATAGTAACAGTTTTGCATCTTTAAGCCTGCTATCTGTGTGAAGTTTCTGATTCTTGAGATGCCCAAGAAGCATCTTTCTTCATACCCCTATATTAAGTACTTAGTTTCTTTTTAATGGTTCAATTTTAAATTCTTTAGCATCCATGCCTCCTTTGTTCCCAGCTTTATATATGGTTTGTTTGAAGCCAAAATTCATGTGTTTCAAATTTTTCTGCTCTTTAGCCCCTAATTCTTACTACACATCTGGCTCAAAGTAGCTCCTAGTACCCATGACACAGTCTGAACCTTAGGCTGTCTTAAAATTTCCTCTACAAGATTAATTAGTTCAATGCCCTTAATCTCCTGCAAAGTCTCAGGATATCGATAAAACAAAGACAAATTTTCTTCTGGAGTGTAATGCACATGCCCTCTACTCCAATTGCCAATCAAATCCTTGTTCTAAACTGAAACTTCCTGAGCCTGATCTTTACCATCTGAATCCCTCTCAGCATTCTAGCCTTCTAAACACTCACCAGAATAGCCTACCAAGCTATTTTTACAGCATTCTGAATCTTCTCTAGCCAGTTTCTCCAAACCTTCCCACAATCTTTCTGAAAACCTATCCTAATTGTTTTTAAACCACATGATCAGATATAGTCACATCAATGAGCCCACTTCTCTTGTACTAGTTTTCTGTATTAGTCAGATTTCCTATAACTAGGATAGAATACCTGACATCCACAACTTAAAGGGGAGAATTTTATTTGGCTCATTGTTCAGGGGATTTAATCCATGTTCAGTTGGCTGCAAGGCAGAAATAGTACAGAAGCACATGACAAAATAAAACTGCTCAGTTCATGGCAACCAGAGAGCAAGACTCTCTCTCTCCTGCTCTAGCAGCCTGATCTAGATCCACTTAGTGAACATTTACCAGTTTTAGTGAACAGCAGAGTCCATATCCACAATGTAATTGTTTCTAGCCTGTCTGGTAGTGAATGGCCTGACTTCCATAGCATACATGTCCATGGTAAAAACTAAATTTGTTGGGACCCAGTTGTGTTAGAAACATATCCCCTATCATTATTATTATTATTTTTAAGTGACAGAGACTGTCATTCCTTGTGATTAAGCCTCTTTTATATACCATTGTGCAAGTAACTCAAGGTAGGGGCTGACTATTTGTTCCAGAACATTTCTGGATGTTTTTTCCTGTAGGAAAGATATAATTAAAGACATTGCTAATTACCTCTCTTTCTTTCTGTGTCATCTATGTGAAAACTCATATGAAAAATGATTTTCTTTTAATTAATTGTTGGAACAAGTTTAAATTTTATGTTTTTCTTTTGTGAATACTCAATACTAGTGTAATTGTGCATTCATCCTCATTTTCTGTGGTCACTAAAAATTCAAGGCTAATTATCCCTTTCTTTCTTTCTGTTTTCTTTCTTTCTCTCTCTCTCTCTCTCTTTCTTTCTTTCTTTCTTTTCTTTTATGATTTATCTATTTACTTGGTCTAGGAGAGGACCACATCATTAAAAATTTAGTGAGTGATTGAATAGATTAAGGAGTTTATGCTATAGCTGTATACTAAATTCCCTTACTAAACATCTTGAAACAATTATCACTTATCACTCTCAAAGTGACTAAATGTGAGTCTATGGTTCTCTTAATACAAACACATCTGTTAAACTTGGAAGAAAAGTTCAAAGTTTATAATGTTGATATTTTTTCTTGCAAAAAGAAAAACATCTTCACTTTTTTTAGTAAAAACAAATTAAAGCCAAACACTTTTAAGAAAATTCACATGACTTTGGTAAACTATGTAACCAAGAAAGCACATTTAATTCATTACAAGCTAAAGTAGCTACACAACACTCCTTGGTAAAAATTCTGGCTATATTTGTACTTCAAATGAAGTTCCATGATAAACACCTGATTAAAATATGTTCATTACTTGCTATTCTTCTTCCATTTAACTATAGTCCAACATCTCCATTCCTTAGAGAAAAACAATCTTCCTTATTTTGTTAGTTTTATTTGGAGGGAATTCTACTCATAGCAGTCTCCATGCTTTGGCACATTTGCCATTGACCCAACAAGTTTTTATAGCCCATTTTATGAACTGCAGTATTTGATTCAGGGAGGAAAAAATGAAACATGTCCCACCATTCAGAGTCTTTCTCTTGTGTTACTGAGTTTGAAACTGGAAGTAAAAGGATCATTAAAACAAAGTGTATATTGAAAGATACTTCCTGTGATCTTCGTTACTGTGTAAAAAAGAATAGCCACCGTAATGTTAGAGGAGGAGAAAGGAGAAAAAAAAACATGAAAGAGGAGAGGAAGAAAGAAGATATGGAGAGAGAAGGAAGAAAGAGAAAGGAAGAGGAGAAGGAATACAATGAAGAACATGGGGAGAAAGAGGGAGGGAAAGCAGAGACACAGACTTAATAACTTCATTTCGATCATTTATCTGATTCACACACGAAGTTACCTTTGGTTCTGAGTTCAAATTCTTCCAGGGTTATCACACCTATAATGCCAGGTGTTCAACTCTGTATGACTTCAACTAATACACTAAGATATCTAGGCTGGAAGACATTCTTCCAAGAGAGGTTCTTCATACACATGTTTGATGCCTCCACGTAAGGCTGCTGGCCTACCTCCATGTGATGGCTCCTCTTTCACAGAGTCTGCACAATGCTCAGGCTTCACATGCCATAATCGGCTCAAGGAGATGCACGACTGAGATGGCTTCCAAGAAAAAGCCTCTCTTTTTGTTCTTGTATTGTTTTTAAGGGAGAGGATATTAACATATATTAATTATATAAATTAATAGGTTTCTCTGTGACATTTCCATACACAAGTAAGTTCATGCATCGATCATGTCCCCCGTTAGTTCTACCAAGAGAGATTATCTTAAAAATCAAAGATTCTAGGATTCCCAGCTAGAGATTGTAAGATTTCTTGGGATGTAGCATCAGAAGTCACAAAATGATTCAGCCACATTCCATTAAACAAGATTTAGTCAAACAGCCAGCCCAGATTCTAGGGTTGGAGAAGGCAAATGGAAAGGATACCCTAAGCTTTGCCACAAGGCCTAGGGAGGATCTTCAGGCATCAGTTATTGTACACCCATCTCTCTCTGTACTGGTCTGTCCTTGCCTGTCTGGTTACTCCGACACATTGCTGGGTTTTTAGCATGAACATTTTCTCCTCTGTGAAGTTTTTCAGTGTGGAGGAAAAACCTCTTTGCACTTAGATCTGCCTTAGCATGTACCACATACTCTTATATCATGATTTACAAACCTTTCTCTATACTAGACACAGAATACCTTGAAGGGATTAAAGATGTTTTAATTCTTTATATCTGAGACCTGAATGGCCAGTGCTCAGTAAATGCTAGCTGGGTAAATTAGCATGTGCATGTCAATACATTTACTACTCAGACAGAAAAATAGCAATGGACAGATTCAAGCAGAATCCTTGTTTCCAGAGAACTTTTTGTCTAAGGACAATGTCAGTCTGTAGACTATTTCCTCATACAATATATTCACACATGATGTCAACTACTATCAGGGTTTAACAAAAGGACATGGCCTAAAGTAACCAGAGCAACTGATGTCAAACTGTTTCAGGATTCCTTTAGGCTGATAAACCTAATGCTCTGTCTTGTCAAGTCCTACATTTATCTTCACAGTCAAACAGTTCCACAAAAAAAGTAGAGATTACAAAATGTAGCTGAGATTTAGTCAGAGGGAAATTATTTTATATGGTTTCTCTAACTTGATATTTTATAATCATTATAGCTTGGATGTTTAATGTCCTTTCAAGACCATGTGTTAAATAAAGACTCGGTTGCCAATCTGTGGTGTTTATTAGAGGTGTTGGAACCTTTATGAGGTCAGCCAAGTAGAAAGAAGTTGGGTCATTAGGGGTGTTCCCCTAAAGGGGGTTTAAGGGCACTGGTCCCTCCCCTCTCTCTAATTCCATCCTGATCACCATGAGGTAAGAAGTTTAATTCCCCACACACTCCTCTTCATACTGTTCTGACTTACCACAGGCCCAAACAAACAAGGCCAAGTAACCATGGACTGAAACCTCTGAAACTGAGAGCCATAACAAACCTTTCATCCTTTAAACTGACTTTCTCAGGTATATTGTCATGGTGATGAAAACCTGATTACTACAGTACTCACTGAGTCTCCCTTTTGACTGGAAACTGTGCAGGTGGTACTTTTACTAATGGTACAGGACACACTCTCCTACAAATGAGAAGATGTGAACTAATGTAAGCCAAATGCATACACTTGCAAGTAAGTCCACATGGCCATGAGAGTGAACACTTCTTCAATTAATGGAAAATGGATTATTGGGCTGGGGAGTTAGCTCAGTGGTTCCGTCATCTGCCTCACAAGCGCAAGGTCTCAAGTTTGATGCCTGGTACCAACAACAAAAAAAAAAGAAAATGGATTATTAAAAGTTACCTTTCTCTTACCTTCTTAATTTAGATAAAAGAAATACTAGTTAAAATTCTGTTTTAATTTCTTTAATTCTTTGCATTTCAAATAAGAACAGGATGGTACCTACTCAGAGAAGGAAACAAGAAAATCAATAAAAGGGAAAGAAAGAGAAAATAATTGAATGCTTAAATCAGTGAAAAAACAATCCTTAGGGAGAAAAACAAAATTTAGAAAACCTAATTCAGGTTATAACAATGAGTTCAATGACGACTTCACAGTTCCTTGAAAAATTTCTTCTTAGAAAATTTATGTATTTTTAAAATTCTTGTTTGTCTCATCCTACCATTAAACTACTAAATGTTAGTGTCCAGGTATGGTTTGGCATGACATTAGACATCTTGAAATCAGATGATTAAAGCACATATTGAAAGACTAGCAAAATAAGGGCTAAGAAAATACTTGTAGCACAGTGGTAAAGTGCTTGCCTAGTATGAAGCTCTGGGCTCAATACCCAATGCTACCAAAACAAACAAACAAACAAAACAAATAACAAAAAGAGAAAAGGGGAAAATATATTAGAACATCAAAATTGCAATTAAAAAGAAGCTGCCAATGGATGATAGGGGAAAAATGTGCCGAATGAAGCTATTTGATAATTACCCAGGAGCTCCAGGTGCAAAGCAGGGAAAATAGTGAGTACCTGTAGATGCTTTTAATCTGACCCAAGTGGCCAGCAGAAGACTAGGTGCTCCTGGACATGCTGAGGGAAACAACTTTGTGAATGTCACCACTCAGAAGTAATATCAGCATTTCCCACCAGACCCTCTCCTTGAGCACTAGAAATAGGCCATATGTGTTTAAAGTTGTGAAAGGCATAAGCCAGAATTTGCATTCCTCAAAATGTGATACTGCAGGATTTGGATGGAGATCAACAGATGTCACACATCTTCTATGAAGAGCCAGAGTGTAGATATTTAGGCTATGCCAACCATAATGTATCTCCCACAAATGCTTAAATACCTTATAGCATGAAAATAACCTAAAGCAAGATGTAAACAAATCACTGTGGCTGGGTGCCAGTAAAGCTTTGTTCCATCATGGAAATCTGAATTTTGTTGAATTTTCACATATCACAAAAATTTTATTCAAGAATTTTAAAATGTAAAACTATTATTAGCTTACAGGACATACAAAAACAAGTGACAAGCTGGGTCAATGATTCATAAACCCTCAATGCACCTTAACTTTAGTTAGGTCTAATTGGCTGGGACCATTAGAAAGACAAAGACCAAAATTCGCCCCCCCCATCTCCACACATTCCTAAGGTCCTAGTCAGATAATATAATACAATTTAACAATATCTTTTGTTTATCTGCATTTGCCAGCATTGCTAAACACTGGGAATAAACATCCAAAGAATATTTTGTGACATGTGAAAATTATATTAAAATTTATGTATTCTCTATGGCTTGTCTGTTATCTTCTGCCATCTAAATGTTAGCTTAAATAATAAGTGTTAATAAGTTTTATAAAATAATGATAATTAACATTTTATTTTGTTTTATGCCAGAAAGTGTTTTGAGTGATTTGGATATAACTCACATACAGAAAATGGTGTTGCCTTCTTAGCATGATTTAGGACCAGCATTTAAGATTATTTTTCTCACCTTTCCACAGTGTAACTGTGTTTTCTTTTATCAATCTATTCACACAGTAATGAACTAATGTGGAATTTTAGTACAAACCTGTTTATTCACTTTTCTTCCTGTTATGAAGTGTAAAATATTTTCAAAATAATTACCTTTACGAAACATTAGCAATCCTGAAAGCTAAAATAGCAATCTTAAGACTATAGCCACATCAATTAAAATTTATATTTTACAAATGAAGACTGTCACACTGAGATATGTTAATTTAGACCTTCTAAGAAGTAGACAAAGCAAGATTGTACATGTAAGAGATACAAATACGTATGAGGAATTTGGGGAGCTAGAGGAAGAGCCAATAGATCATGAGCATTTCTCTGCCCTGTGGAGAAGAGATACAAGGACAGAAAATTGAGTAAGAAAAGTCTTAGACTGTGTACTGCTCATAAAGTCTCAGTAGAGCCCACAGGGAGCCCTGCGCCAAAGCAAATACTGGCCTCCCCAGAAGCAGGCTTTCCTGTGCATCCCTCTCACACTCAGTCACTGACTACAGGCAGCTCAGATGTAAGGCTTCAGTGTAAACACAGTGATGAGTTTCAGAGTATGGACCAATGGACTTGGTTAGTTACTCTGCCTGCAGCTGGAGATCTGCACACCAGTCGCCTTGACTGCCACACAAAGGATGATGGGCTCCACACTCAAGATCTATGGGTTTCATACTATATGAGCAGGACTAGAAACTGGTTTGTCAGGAATTCATTTTAAAAACCATGATGTATAAAGGCTAGGGATGTAGCTCAGTAATGCAGTCTGTGCCTAGCAGTCACAAGGCTCTAGGTTGGATTCTCAGCAATGCAAAGAAAAAAAATGTCTCCCAACTACAATATCCAGCCCATCCGTCTACAATGATTGATCCCATATCAAGCTTTTTTTTTTACTAGTGGATGTACTCACTCAACCTTTCATTATTAACCTTCTGTAATTTCTCTTGTATAGCAAGTAAGAAAAGTTTCAGGAGGTGTTACAGTCTTTGCACAGGTAATGAGACTAATTAGCAATTAATAAGGAAATATCTTGAAGCATAAAATGAAAAACTAAGTTAGAAATATATATTATGAATAAACTCCTAGTGAAAGGTATAGATTGCAACAAATTGAACAAAAAGAGGATATGTATACTGTGTATAAGGGTAATGAAGATGATCTGTGGCTCTGTGGAGTTATTTTCCAACCAACCCATGGTAAGTTGAAAATGTCTTAAGTTGAAAATTTAATACATCTAATATAGCAAACATCATAGTTTAGACTAGCCTGTCTTAAATTTATTTGTGTTTCCCTTAGCCTATGGTTAGTCAAAATTAAATGTGGAGTTTAGGGTGAAATATCATCTTGATTGTTCTTGGGGCCTACCCAAGGGAATTGGCGAAGCACATTTCTG
The DNA here is from genome assembly GCF_053883595.1 of Heterocephalus glaber. NCBI lineage: Eukaryota > Metazoa > Chordata > Mammalia > Rodentia > Bathyergidae > Heterocephalus > Heterocephalus glaber. Next base: position 13,467,488 of record NW_028258325.1, on the reverse strand, counting down.
GGTGTGTCTGGGTGGGTCACAGAGAGTGGCCTAGGGGGGGTCAATGTCTGGTTCTTTGCCCCTTCCTCTCCGCTACTGGTTCACGATCTGCTTCTCTGCTGCCAAGGATTGAAAAGCTTCCCTTCTACCATAATACTTCTGCCTTAGAATCATCCAGACATGGTATTTCGTCCCAGCAATGGGAAAGCTGACCAATACACCATCTAACACAGTTTATTCTATGATAACATGTTAAATATTTCATTTAATTGATTAAATACTTGTATCCAAAAACTGTTGGAAACACAGTACACTGTAGAGTGTCGTTTGTTTACTCTCATTTTGGTGTGGCTGATTGGGATCTGCAGATTGCTAATGCTGGTCAGTATCTCAAGAATATATTATATTGCACATTGCTAGTGCAGAAAATGATCAAAACTCAAAATTTGAAGTATAGTTCTCCTCAATGCACTTCACTTTTTTACTACTGTAAAAAATGGTAAGTCAAACCATCATAAGTTGGGAATTGTCTGTATTGGAAATTATTTATGTGCCTGAAATAAATTTTTTTGTATTCTTTAGATGGTTTTCTCCTTCTTATTGTTCATTTCTAGTGGGCCAACATGATTTTCCTGATGGTATATTTTAGCCAGATTCCCTAGGGAACAGAGATGCAACAAAGCTAATATCCTAATGATTTATTGGGGTTTCTAGGGCAGTGAGAATGAGGATTAAAGGAAGTGGAGTAGGAAAGAAGGAATAGAATAAGGAACCAAAACAAGTATATGGCTTCATCTGTCCCTGACAGTTCCTCTAACCATTTTCCTACTCCACAGATCTAGCCACTATTGCTCATTAATATATCTCCTCACACTGCTTTCAGTTTTGTTTCTTGTGGGATGGGCGTTAGGCATTAGCAGATCTGGTCTCTATCTTCCTTTTCATATCATCTAGTTAAGCCAACATCTCCAGTGATCAGGTTCAACCATACTGGATTTATCAAAACTCTGCTTTCCCCAAGTGCTGGTAGGAGAATCTGAGAAATGTCATTCATAGTATGAAGGCTTTATTGTTCCTTGGCCAATGACCAGCGGGAAATTAAAGATAAAATATCCAAAAAATAAATTCCTCCCTATCTCCCATAGATTATCCCAAAGCACAATAGTTCTATATGACTTCTATGAATCCACAGGCAAAACCCACTGACCAATCATCAGTGTTGTTTGTTAGGACACTATAGCCAATTGGGTGATGTACCACCTTGGTTTGCATTCCCCTTTTCTTTTGTCTCATTCTTGCTCATTAGAAGTTATAACTTCAATAAATTATGAGCACATAAACTTTCTTGCTTCAGACTAAGACAGACAAAAAATAAAACCCAGGTTAAGACAAAACAAAAAACCAAAACTCAATGTGATCTGTTGTGACCTGGTTTTATAATCAAACAGAATCAGATATTTTGTCACACAAAGTACCTCAAACAGCCTTTATCAAACAGTCATAAGCTCAGCTTCAAGCCCCACTAAATAACTAGAGCATGAAACTCATTTCTATAAAACAGAGCTAAATTTCAAAATGATTTTGAGACCTTTTTAAGGAGAATGCTCTGAATCACATTTGAATTAAATTGCTTGTCCAACCATCTAAACCTGATAAATGCACTGTTGAGATTCAAACTAAAGTCAGATTCCAGAACCTTTCTTCCTCTGACAATGATACACTATAGTTTTCTAACAAACCTGTCTTTCCGGTTTAGTCAGATCTTTTTCTAGATAATCAGGACTGGGATTAATTTCTTAAAGGAATAAAATCTCTGCAGAGAATACTGAGTCTTAGAGACCAAAATGGATTTTAGAGGAATCATAGCTTCTCTGTGCAATGCAAGGAATCAAACAGAACAGATACAAAACAAAACATATAGCAATGTTTTGTAATTTTTAAAATATCAGATAAAATCACCAAATAGTTTTTTTTTAAATAGACAAAGAGAAACTAAAATATGAATGAGTGGAGAAGCTCCATGAGATGGTCCTGTCCAGAGTGGCTTCCTAGGTTCTCAGCAGGGTGGGCAACACCACTGTTTCTGCACTCTTTCCTGCAGTGAAAGAGAAACCTTTTGTCAGGTAAAAGGCCAAAAACCAAGACCAGACCAGGCCACAACAAGCCTTTATTGTAGGGACAATCTGCAGGGGGGTGGGGGGGTGGGGGGGTGTCTCTGAACAAAAGAGAGACAAAAGCAATACGGCCAGGACAGCAAATACCTTTTACAGGAGCAGGGGTGGGCCCTGTAGGAGCTGAGGTGGGGTTGAGTGAGGTAGTGGCTAGGGAATGGAGGAGCCGGTGACGTCACTAGTTGCTAGGAGAGCAAGAGCAAGTATTAGGTTACTCTTTTGGTGGGAGTAGGGGCATGTTGGAAAGAAGGTAGCTATTATATACAGCAGCCACCCTAAATTGGAGAGATATCTATCACCTTTCTTGCCACCATTTAGAAGATGAATAACTAGCTGGGAGGGTCCCGTCAGGTAACAAAGCAAAATATGAACTATTTCAAGTGGTCAAGCACTTAGGAAGTAGAAAATAAGCTCAATGGTCACAATATGGACCCAGTAAAATAGACTAGTCAAGGGTTTAGATGAAAAGCTGAGTTAAAATGTGATAGGAGCACTTAGGAGAAAAGTACCTCCCCAAGTATATTTTTCAGTTTTTTAAAAAAATCACGATTTTGCCATTATGCAATCAGTAGACTATAACTATAACTGAGAGTTCTATAATTGACCTAAAAGAACAAGTGAGAAAAATATCAGAAAATATACTTCAAGATACAAAAATGTGAAACATTAAAAGAAGATGACAACTTTGGAGTCTAGATCCTCATTGGTGGACACAGAGACACACGCATACCTGCATCTCCCTTGGTGGCTCCAGTTTTCAATCCATTCAGGTTTGCTCCAGCCACACAGACTCAGGGCATGCCTTCCCCAGACCTGGGCCACACCCACATCTAATGGTCCACTGACCACCACTGGGGGCTAAAAGTCCTTGATTATTTTTGACAACTTTGGAAAATTCTAATGGACCATCAATATTTCAGAGCTCCTGGCAAGTTCAGAAGAGGCTTTTCCAGGCATTGAAGTCATTCAACGTCTTTGCCATCTTGCTGTCCTCCTCTATGTTCCAAACCACATCTCAGCACCTGCATCCCAAGATGTCATTCTATCCCAACTGATGCTGACAAAAGAAGGTGCTGAGTGGTGTGGAAATGGATTAATTGCTGGCTAACTGGCAATAAGGGAAGACTCAGTGGTCCCATTGGTGGTACTTGGAACATCATGTGCCTCTGTTACCCAAAATGGCACTCATTCACCAGGAGGCATAGCAAAGGACCATGGAACCAAGAGCTCTGATGGCTGCCTGGGCACTCCAGCACTCAGGTACAGAGGGAACAGTGAGGAAGGAAAGGAATCACCATCTTGGCAGAAGCCCTTGATCCTGCCTCTCAAAGGAAAGGTCTGACTGCTGTTAACAAAACAGGGGCAGGAATGAATATGTGTTGTACCTAGGTGATCCACTCAGGAACTTGTTGGTAGTTTCTTGCCCAATTATGACTTCTCAAATGCAATTTCTCAACTAAAAATCATAAAATAACACATATATTTTATCATAAAAAGTAACTGTGATCCGAGAATCTTATCGCTCTCAGATACTGTGCTTGTTCATGTGTGCATAATCACTCCTCACACACACACAATGAGAAAATTTAATTTTACATTGAGACATCCTGCTATGATTTGAATAAATCTAAATCTCATGTAGAAACTTGATTGCCGATGTGGTAGCTGTGAGAAAAGGACCTTTAAGAGGCAATTAGGTTCTTAAGAGAGGTTAAAGCATGTGTTATTGATATAGGGGGAAGAGATATAACTCCCAAACCCACTAGATATCTGAAACACAAGTTCCAGCTCTCTAAAATCGAAGAATGAATTCTAGGAACAATGGAGGTTAAGAGTAGGAAAACATTATTGAGCGAAATCTTCTGTCTAAGAGAGACAGAGGGGGACTGGAAAGTGGGTTACCCACCCACTCCACTTTTCAACGATGTTTTATACAGCAAAGCCATGTGATGAGGTGGGTACAAAGTGGGGCAAAAATATAAGACCCAATGGAAATTTACAAGGTGGGCATGAGGTGGGTCAAAGATTACAAGTACAGTCATCTAGGTAATATTGATTAAATGGGGATCAAATGGGAAAACAAGCCACACCCAAGAAATTTCCCATTTAGAATGTCAATCACTGCTATCTGTCCCCAGGGGAAGTAGTGGCTCCTCTTTTATAATGCTAACCAGTGAATGTGCCTCAATTGTTCTCCATGTTGGCTCCTTGCTGTGTTGGCTCCTGGATGGCTGGCACCTTAAGGACTGGGGCCTTGAAGGCTGGTGCCTTAAGGGAGGCCCTGACTACCTACAAAATATCTAATGAACTTACCTATCTACAATATCATGGGAGTGACTTTCAATGCCCATAGAACTGAATTAGTTACCAAGAGTGTTATAAAGTGAAACTAACATTTGGGTTTTGTCTCTGTTGCATAGGCCCACTTGCCCTTCCAACTTCTGTCACGAAGCCGCAGGAGGCTGTCAGTAGCCTTGGCTGCCCAATCTTGGATTGTTCAGCATCTACAAATGTGAATTTAAGCAAATCTTTTACACATATGTGTGTGGTACCAAGAATTGAACTCAGGGCCTTCACATTGAGCTACATCCTCAACTCCTTTTTTATTTTTTATTTGGAGACAAGGTCTTCCTAAGTCATTAAATTGCCTAGACTAGGCTCAACATTGTAATCCTGCCTCAGCTACCCAAAGAGCTGGGATTACAGGTGGCACCACCATAAATGGTCTCTTTTCTTCATAAATTACCTTGTCTCAAGTATTTTGTTAGAACAACTAAAATGTACTAAGATATCAATTATAATACAAAAAAAAATAAATCTATCATAAGGTACATGTTTCTTACCATGAAATACACAAAACACTAAGAATGTTAAAATGTAAAGCCCAATAATTCTATTGGTAAAAATGTGCCTGGCATTTATTTCAAAATTACATTTTGAGATTCATGCCTACAAAACTGGTGAAATTTTTTCATTCTTCTGTATATAATATAGTATTTGTATTTGAAATATTGTTTGTTCTAACAGTACTGAGATAAATGGTAAGAGAAAATTTTTCTAAATGAATCCTAAATTATTTTAAATAAAGAAATTTCTCAATTCTAGTTTTTATGTAAATTGTATAAATGTATTTAGAACTTAACTATTCCCACAGTTGCTATTTTATTTCCTTTATTCAAAATATACTTCTTAAAATACATTGACTGTAAGATTCATCAAGTATTTTTAATGTTTCAAAATTAAATACTGCAAAGCTAGATCTCATCAGGTTCTTTTCATTCAGTTCATAAGTATAAATTTAACAAAGTAACACCAATGAACTTATTTGCCAAATCAAATATTTCAAACACAATAAAACAATTTATAAATTATACCTCAAACATTATTGGAGTGCTCATTCTTTAATTTGCTAAGTTCTCACTTTGATTTTTTGTGATGTTAACAATGATTTCTCATTTGCAAACTTTGTTTTCAGCAATTATAATTCAATGCAACTCTTTTTTTTTTTTGGTAACATATTTATTAGTTCAGAGCAGAAAGAGCAAGAGTCAAGCTCCTTTGAAAACCATGGGTCTTGACTGGAGAGCTTCTAGCTTGCCTTCTCCCACTTTCCCAACAATTCATTCACTTGAGAAAAGGGAGAGCAGGGAAGTTGCAGGCCAAACCCCCTCAGGGTTACAGAGAGGGCTAGTTTGGTTCTGTTTCCCTCAGCCACAGCTGAGAAAAGAAAGGTGGCAAAGATCTCTGCAGGGCAAGAAGCCCACCGAGCCCCTCAAGCACTGGTGTCAGGCAGCACCACGGAGGGATTGGTCATAGGGGCATGATTTTACATCAAGGTATATGCTAACCTGTAACATAAAGAGGACACTTGATAGCAAAGCTATGGGCTCAAAGGCCATGGCTCCACCCTGCCCGTCTCTCTAGAAGAGTGCTGAGATTTCATGGGATTCCATTCATTAAATATGCATTAAATTATTCCAACCTAGCTGAGTGCAGTGGTACATGTTTATAATCCCAGCCACCTGTAAGACTGGGGAAAGGAAGATCACAAGTCTGAGGCCAGTCTGGCCAATTTAGTGACACCCTGTCTCAAAATAATAAAAAATAGACTAGGGATGTCTTTCAATGGTAGAGCATTTCCCTAGCATAGACAGATCCTCTGTTCAATCCCAGCAGTGAACAAATTCCAATGGAGTTCAATTCTAAAAACAATAACCAGAATCAGAATTTTGAGAACTTGATTACAGTACATTAGGTGAAATACAATAAGTTTCAATGTAGGTCATGTGAGACCAAAGTGACTCCATTTTGCTTATGTGAAACCAGAATGACTCCACTTTTGCCCAAAATGGAGTAGTCTCCTTTGTCCTCTCACATTAATGATTAAAATGTGCTTGATCTAGGACAAAAGATACAATCTGTAACAAACCAAAGTCCCTAAGTTAATTACTCAGCCATCTGTTTACCCAGGAAATGAACATCCTGGGCCCACTATCTGTAGGAACAGTCTGTTAATGTGCTGACTGTCAATGCTGGGTGGTCGTGACCATTAGTCACCGTGTCTGCTGACCATCAATACGTGACAGTTGCCCACTAACCTTTGTCCTTCTTTTCTTTTGTAAAACCTATACGTAATCACCCCTTACCCCTGATGAGTTCACCCAATCAGAAATGTACACTTCATGCATGTTAAGCGCTGACCAATCATTGTAACTGCTAAGTAGAGAATCTCCAAACCTTGCTGTAACCTCTATAAAAACCCTGCTAATTTGGAACTCGGGGCTCTCAATCTCCATCCGCTGTGTTGGTGACAATTGAGAGTCCCTGCTTAAGCTCGAATAAATGACCCTCATGTGCTTACATCGGAAACGGCCTCCTGGTGGTCTTTGGGACCTCGAAATCTGGGCATAACAGTCACAGACGACAACTTTTAAGTAGTTGTTCTAACACTCAAAATTTTCTAAACTTTCATTGATGATGCATAGTAAAGAGATGGCATGAACATTGTTGAACATTTTCAAAAATTTTTAACTGTGATTAAAATATAGATAATGTAAAATTTGTTACTGTAACTATTTTTTGAAGGTACAGTTCTGTAGTAAGTAAATCCACATTGTTGTACAACCAATCTACAAAATTATTTACATCCTGCAAACTGATACTCTATACTCATGAAACAAAACTCCCATTTCCTCCTCCTCTAGAAATCAGACACTGCTATTCTACTTCTTATCTGTGAATTTGACTAGTCTAGACACCTTATAATAAGTGAAAACATATATAGCATTTATTCTTTTGTGACTAGCTTATGTCATCTATTATAATGTCTTCAAGGTACCCTTCCTTGTTAAAGCTCAATAAAACCCCATGGGGTGTACATACCATATTTTGTTTACCTATTCATTAATCTGTCATTGGACTTTTGGGTTACTTCCACCTTTTGACTATTGTGAATAATTCTGCTGTTAACAGTAGTGTAAGTATATCTCTTTGAAGCTCTTTTATCAATCATTTGAAGTATATACCCAGAATTTGAATTTTTGGATTATATGGTAATTCCATTAAGTTTTTGGGGAACTTCCTGCTGTCTTCTATAATGACTGCATAACTTTATATTCCCACCAATGCTGCATAAAGATTCCAGTTTCCCCATACCCTTATCAACATTTGTCTTGTTTTCCTGAAAACCCAGAGCATATCATTATAGTTTTAATTGCATTTCTCTCATTATTAATGTTGTGGAAAAATCTTTTCCTGTGTATTTCTTCTCTAAAAAAGTATCAGGTCCTTTACTAACTTTTAATTGTCTTGTTTGTAGTGGAGTTGTAGGAGACCTTGATATATTCTAGATACTAACTCATTTTCAGATATATGATTTACAAATATTTTCTCCCATTCCATAAGTTAGGTCTTTCACTGTGTATTGTATTTTTTATGCATAAAGATTTAAATATTGATATACCTTAGTGTATCTATTTTTACTCTTGTTGCTTATGCTTTTAGTGTCATATCCAAAAAATAAATGCCAGATTCAAAACCATAAATCTCTCTCCTGTTTTTTCCTAAAGGACTTTAGTTTTAGCCATTATGTTCAGATTTTTGATCCATTTTGAGTTAATTTTGTATATGGTGTAGGGTAAGGATCAAACTCATACTTTTGTAAACACACATCAGATTTTCCCAGCACCATTTGTTGCAAAGATTGTTCTGTCTTGTTTGAATGTATTTGCTATTCTCATCAAAGACATTTTCTAATTTCCCTATGACTTTTTTTGAACCATTGATTAATAGTATATTATTTAATTTCCATATATTTGTGATTTTCCTTTCAGATAATGATTTTTAGTTTTATTTTATTATAATAAGAAGTTTGTATCATCTCAATGTTTTTAAATGTATTAAGACTTGTTTTGCTGTGTAACATATGTTCTGAATATTTTTCAATACAGAGGAAAAATGTGGATCCTGCTGTTATTGGATGGAAGGTTCTACATATATTCTTAAATCAGATTGTTCTAGAGTTTTGCTCAAGTCATGTCTTTACTGATCTTCTCTCTGATTGTTGTATACATTAGGGAAAGAGAAAAATTTAAGTCTCCTTTTTTTATTTATTTTTTATTTTTTATTTTTGGTACCAGGGATCAAACTCGGGTCCTTGTGCTTGCAAGGCAGGTGGCAGAACCACTGAGCTAAATCCCTGGCCCTAGTTTCCTTTTTTTATTTTTAAGATGACTGCATCTCCCTTTAGTTATCTCAATGTGGTTTAATATATTGAGGGGCTATGAGGTTTGGTGCATCTATATTTACAGCTGTTACATATTCTTGTTGAAGTGACTCAATTTTTATCATTAAGTAGTATATTTGTTGAAGATCTGGTAAGGACTCCCAGGGCAAGCCCACCGCCTGCCCATGGAGCCGCGTGGGCAGAGCCATGCAGGCAGAGAATCCAGGACTGACTGGGCCCAGATCTGTCTGTCTGGCTACACCTACTTGCCACCAAGGCCTGGTGAGGACCCCCCAGGCACACCCACCAGCCTCCTGTGCAGCCGCACAGGCTCCTGCAACAACAAAGCTCCCACCACCATGCCACCTCTGGGCTCTTGGCTTTGCACCTGGTTCCACACTACAGAGGCACAGGGGGACATAACGGCCATTGTCCTGAGCTGCAGAACTGAACAAGAGAGAGAGAGAGGGCCTCTCTCAGGCTCTCTGATGATAACTGAAGCTCCCTGGAAAAGTGAAGAGAATCTCTGCAATAAAGGTACACCAGAACACTGTACTTGGTAAGTTAGAGAGATCGTCACCTCCCATCAGAACCTGGACTATCTTCAGGGGAAAGGCAGCTGGAACCTGCAATAGAACCTTGCACAGTTCAACTCTGTGGGAGGACAGGGAGCTCAGCTTGGGACTTGGAGCCAGAAATCTGCCTGAATCTCACAGGTCTGTGACTGGCTTACTGAAACTCATTGACTTATAACTGCACACTGCTGCCCACATTGTTTATTGTGACAGAAGAGACATACCCTGAAAGAGTCCCTTCAGTTTTATCTTTTATTTGTTATTTTCAAAATTACCAGTATTTTTTTTTGCTCTTCTTTTTAATTTTTTCCTTCTTTTTCTACTCTTTTAAATTTGTTATTTTTCTCTTTTTTCTTTCTTTTCTCTTTTCTCTCTCTCTCTCTCTCTCTCTCTCTCTCTCTCTCTCTCTCTCTCTCTCTCTCTCTCTCTCTCTCTCTCTCTCTCTCTCTCTCTCTCTCTCTCTCTCTCTCTCTCTCTCTCTCTCTCTCTTGTTCCCTTGCTGTACCACATTGTTCTTCATCACCCTTTCTGTTCCTGTTCTGGCCCTAATTTATATTTCTTCTTTATTTTTCTTTTATTCTCTTTCCTTCTCTCACCTGTGTCCTCTGGCCTCACTGCTAACCTTCCCCTATCCTGCTACCTACCTAAACCTCCTTCTCCAACTCTTTCTAACTCCCCATTCTGAAGGGAAAAGTTGCTATATTGAAGAGTTTATTCACTATAAACATATGTTGGGTTGGTCCTTGATTTTGATTTAATTCACACAGTTAAAGGTGATAGATTAATAACTACCACAAATTGTCATTTTCTAAGAGGTACTTGTTGCTTTTGTGTTGGTAATTGTATGACTAGGGCTAAGGTGTTGTGATTGATCTAATCAGCTGTCCTTCCTGGCATAATGAAAATGAGATAACCTCAGAGCCATTAGAGACTCAAAACCTAAAGAGCAGCTATATCTGGAAGACACCTCTGAGGAGCAATCATTCCATAAGGGTTCTAAATACATCAACAAAGATACTTACAATAAGCAACTTCAAAATATCAACCCAGGACTTAAACCAAGGACAATACCAAAAACAATACTAAGAAGACATTTAAGTAAGGGACAAACTCAGACTTCCACCCCACAAAAGGCAGATTCTGGGGAAAACGAGGTGGCAAAGTCTGATAATCAACCACCTGGACACCCTGAACTGATAGCACAGGAAGTAACAAAACAGATGAATGAGGCTCTAGAAAAATTCAAAACAGAAATAATCTCCCAGATAACTACAGAGATGGTGAGCAGAGTGAAAGGCATGATTAGAGGCTCTAGAACAGAAACAGACAAAAAAAAAAAAAATAGATGAGCTCAGAAATATGCTTGAAGCCATGAATGCCCAGCATAAGAAAGAAATGAAAACCATGATCACCCAATATAAAAAACAAATGGAATCCATGAAACAGATTCAAACAGATATTCAGAAGATTAAAAACTCCATTGAAAGTATTCACAGTAGATTAAGGGAATGTGAAGATAGAGTATCAGATATAGAAGACAGGATTGCAGTTAGTGACCATTAAAACAGAGATTTCTTCAAAATACTAAGGGGTCAAGAGAAATCAATCCAGCATCTGCTAGATGACACAAAGAAGAATAAGACTGATAGGAGTCCATGAAAAAACAGGGGAAAGTACAATTAACATAAAAAAACTATTCACAGAAGTAATAGCAGAAAATTTCCCAGAAAGAGGTAGAGAATTGGACAAACAGTTAAGTGAGGCATATAGAACTCAAACTAGCCATGATCAAAAAAATTCTACACCTAGACATATAATAGCCAAGATCCCAAAAACCCAACAGAAGAACAAAATCCTACAGGCAGTTAGAGAAAAGAAACAAATCACCTACAAAGGAAAGCCCATCAGAATCACACCAGACTTCTCAATACAAACCCTCAAATCAAGGAGAGGCTAGAGTGAAGTATTTCAAGCCCTAAAAGAAAATAACTTGAACCTAGACTGTTGTATCCTGCAAAATTATCTTTCAAAACCAATGGGGAAATTAGATACTTCCATGAAAAGGAAAACCTGAGAAATTTCATGAACACCAAATCAGCACTCCAAACAATTCTAAGCAATAACCTAGAAAAAGACAATGAAGGTCACAACTCCATGAGGCCCAACAGAGGGGAGCCACCAGGCAAGGTAAGAAACTAAAGGGAAAGGGGGAAAAAATAAGAAATAAAAGAGCAAACAACAGTAAAACATCATGACAAGGATAAGTCAATATCTATCAATTATGACTATCAATGTTAATGGCCTCAATTCACCAATCAAAAGAAATAGACTGACAGAATGGATTAAGAAGCAAAATCCAGCAATATGCTGTATACAAGAAACATAGCTAACTCAAAAGGAAATTCATAGACTGAAATTAAAAGGGTGAAAAACAGTTCTCCATGCCACAGGAACCCAGCAAAAAGCAGAGGTAGCAATCTTATTCACAGACAAAGTAGATTTCAAACCAAAACTGATTAACAGAGACAAAGATGATCACTACATCCTTGTGAAGGGAACAATCCAAGAGGAAGAGATGACAAACCTAAATATATATGCACCAAATACGAATGCCCCCAACTATACAAAACAAATATTAATGGACATGAAAGACCAAATAAGCACTAATACAATTGTAGTGGGGGACCTCAATATCCCACTATCACAAATAGATCATCTAGACAAAACAAATAACAAAAGAAATCTAGAACTTAATGAAGCTATTGAAGAAATGGACTTAATAGATGTTTACAGAGTCTTCTACCCCACAAAATCAGAATACACATTCTTTTCAGCTGCACATGGATCATTCTCCAAAATAAACCACATGCTAGCTCCTAGGACATGTCTAAGTAAATGTAAAAGAATTGAAGTTACCCTCTATGTGTTATCAGACCATAGTGCAATAAAATTGGAGAACAGTAGCATAAGAAACCACAAAACTCCCACAAAAACATGGAAATTGAACAACACCCTCCTCAAACAACCAATGGGTCACACAGGAAATTAAAGAGGAAATTGGACAGTTTCTACAAGTAAATGATAATGTCAATACAACATAGAGGAATCTATGGGAAACAATGAAAGCAGTTCTACATGGGAAATTCATAGCAGTGAATGCCCATATTAGGAAAACAGAGAGATCTCATTTAAATAACCTAATGCAGAACTTCAAGCTCCTAGAAAAAGAAGATCATAACAAACTCAAAGCTCATACCAGAAAGGAAATTATAAAGATCAGAGCAAAAATCAACACAAAGGAGACTAAGAGAATGATAAAAAAAAATTAATGAATCAAAGAGTTGATTTTTCAAAGAATAAATAAAATCAATAAAACTCAGACAACCTTATCTAAAAAAGGAAGGAAAAGGCTCACATCCATGCAATTAAGAATGAAAAAGGTGAAGTCACAACAGACCCAGCAGAAATCCAGAGGATCATCAACACCTGCTTTGAGAATGTGTACTCTAATAAAATAGAAAACACTGAAGAAATGGACAGATTCCTAGATACATACGAATTGCCAAAGTTAAATGAAGAAGATATAGAAATTCTAAACACCCCAATTACAATGAGTGAAATTGAAAATGTAATAAAAAATTTACCAACAAAGAAAAGCCATTATCCTGATGGCTTCACTACTGAATTCTACAAGACATTTAAAGAAGAACTGTCACCATTACTCTTTAAACTCATCAAGGAAATTGAAAGGGAAGCAAGGCTTCCAAATTCATTCCTGGAAGCAAGTGTTACTTTGATTCCAAAACCAGGGAAAGACCCAACCCAAAAAGAGAACTACAGGCCAGTCTCCCTAATGACATAGATGCAAAAATCCTCAACAAGATACTGGCACAGAATACAGAGGGTCATCAAGAAGGTCATACACCCTGACCAAGTTGGATTTTTCCCAGGGATGCAAGGTGGTTCAACATTCATAAATCAATAAATATAATACACTATATTAACAGAGTCAAGGACAAAAACCATATGACCATCTCAATAGATGCAGAGAAGGCATTTGACAAAATCCAACACCCATTCATGATAAAAAACGCTACAGAAAACTGGAATAGAAGGTCTTTATCTCAACCTGATTAAGGCTATTTATGAAAAATCAATAGCGAACATCATAATAAATGGTCAAAAACTGAAAAGGTTCATGCTAAAATCAGGAACAAGACAAGGATACCCACTATCACCACTCCTGTTCAATGTAGTTCTGGAAACATTAGTCACAGCAATTAGAAAAGAGAAAGAAATAAAAGGAATAAAGATAGGAAAGGAAGAAGTGAAACTATTATTATTTGCTGATGAGATGACACTTTACTTAGAAGACTCAAAAAACTCAGACAAAAGTCTTCTAGACCTAAATGACAGATTCAGTAGAGTAGCTGGATATAAGGTCAACACTCAAAAAACAATAGCCTTCTTATACACAAAGAACAGGCTCATTGAGAGAAATTCAGGAAATAATTCCTTTTACAACAGCACCCAAAAAAATGAAATATCTAGGAATCAACCTAACAATGGAAGCAAAAGACCTCTACACTGAAAACTACAGCACATTGAAAAAGGAGATCAAGGAGGATATAAGAAAATGGAAAGACATCCCTTGCTCCTGGGTAAGAAGACCCAATACAGTGAAAATGGCCATACTTCCAAAACTACTATATAGATTAAATGCAATGCTGATTGAAATTCCAACTATATACTTCACAGAACTAGAGAAAACAATTCAAAAATTCATTTGAAACCAGAAGAGACCTAGAATAGCAAAATCAATTCTAGGCAACAAAGACATGGCTGGGGGTATCACAATCCCCAACTTGAAACTATACTACAAAGCTACTGTGATAAAAACAGCATAGGACTGGCAAAGAAACAGACCTGAGGACCAGTGGAACAGATTAGAAGATGCAGAAACAACTCCACACATATTCAGCCACCTCATCTTTGACAAAGGACCCAACCACCCTCATTGGAGGAAAGATAGCCTATTTAATAAATGGTGTTGGAAAAACTGGATTTCAACCTGCCAAAGATTAAAGTTAGAACCATATCTATCACCAGCACTAAATTAAGATCAAAGTGGATTAAAGATCTAAATATTAAGACAGAAACACTAAACTTGCTGGAAGATAACTTAGGTAGAACTCTTGAAGACACTGGCATAGGAAAAGACTTTTTGAACAAAACCTCAATAGCACAGGAACTAGCATAAAGAATCAACAACTAGGATCTCATCTTATTAAAAAGCTTCTGCACTGCAAGAGAAACCACCAACAGAGCTAAGAGACAACCTACAATGTGGGAAAAAATTTTTAGCAGCTGTACCTCAGACAAAGGACTACTATCTGGAATACATAAAGAATTGGAAAAAATCAGGCCCCCCAAATTCAAAGACCCAATTCAAAAATGGGCATCTGAAATGAACAGACATTTCTCAGACAAAGAAGTAAAAGTGGCAAATAAACCTATGACCGAAACGTTCAACATCACTGGTCATTTGAGAAATGCAGATGAAAACAACACTGGGATTCCACCTCACCCCAGAAAGAATGGCTGCTTTCAAGAAATCAACCAATGACAAATGCTGGTGGGGATGTGGGGAGAAAGGAACCCTTCTGCATTGTTGGTGGGAGTGCAGACTGGTGCAACCACTGTGGAAATCAGTATGGAGATACCTCAAAGAACTAGAACTGGAAGTCCCATTTGACCCAGCTATTCCCCTTCTGCGTATCTTCCCCAAAGAATTAAAAGAATCATACCACAGCGATATATTTGCACCCATGTTTATAGTGGCACAGTTTGTAATAACTAAAGCTTGGAAACAGCCCAAGTGCCCATCAGCTGGAAACTGGATAAAGAAGATGTGTTTTTTAAAAATAAATGGAATACAACTCAGCCATAAAGAATGAGAAACTAGAGACATTTCTAGCTAAGTAGACACACATTGAGGTCAAACTCTTAAGTGAAATAAATAGGACACACATGTATAAAAACCAAATAATTTCTCTGGTGTGAAAACTAAAAGTGTAAATAAGAATCAAAATGTATAATTGATATTGTGAAATAGGCAGAAAATGTTTAAAGAATAGGGGAAGTGGGAGGGGAAGGGGCAAGGAAAGAAGGGAAAAGAAAAAGTATGGGAAATAGAAAAAAATGGAAACAAAGTCTTTGCAAATAGGAAATGGTGGAGGGGGTTAAGGGAGGGCAGGGGAATGGGGAAAAATTAAGAACCAAGATACATCATGTACAAGATCCCGATGATGAATGTAACTCTATTATATATCTAAAATGTAACAATAAACTAAATGGAAAAAAAAGATTCAAGTTTGACAAAAGGACAAAGAAAACTGAGTACAACCACCAGTACTGGCAGGACAATTGACATCTGTGTAGTAGAATGACAGTGAAGGCATTATACTTTATCAAAATGTTTAAAAAGAATGAATTTTAATGTTTTTATCATAAAATTAATGAGGAAATAGATATGTTTACACTGAATTGAGCATTATATAATCTATGCATATAATAAAATTTCACATGGTATTCTGGAAATATGTAGGGTTTTTTCAGAAATATGTAGTTTTTATGTGTGAATTATTTTTTTTAAATTTTCATACAACTAATATTGATTAACAGCCTACAAGCCTGTCTGCCAATTTTGGTATTAGAGCAAAAAAGCAGGAGCTAAGTGAAAAGCATGGAACAGAGATCTAAGCCTTAATATTGGGTTCAACTGGACCTTTAGAAGTTTCTGGAAATGAGATAATGCTTGCATCCGGCAAAGGTTAAAAAAAAGAAAAACTATAGAGAAGGAACATGATTGAAACACATACTGTACAGGAAAGGGTAGAAATCATGAAGGAAACAGAATGACAGAGAAAGAAACAAATTTTACCTTCAATTTTAAGAGGAACACTCATGATGCTATAGGTTGATGTGTAAGTACATTGAGAGTTGTTCAAAACACACATTTCCTTTTAATCTGAGTTCCGGAAGAGGAGAAATGATTTCAATTTGAACTTGTCACAGACATTTAGGTTGTTTTCATATCTTGATTTTTTGTAAATAATACTAAAATTAACATGTAAGTACAGATATCTCTTAATGATTTTGATCTAAATATTTTCAGATATATATCTAGGATTGGGATTGTGGGAGCATGTGGTGGTTCTATTTTTAATTTTCTTAGGAATGTTGTCTCGAACAGATGCCGTGGGTAAAGAGGACTCGGACTCGGATGGCAGTTCACACACTTCTCTTATATTATCATAATTCACTTCAGTACAGTTATCACACAATACTACGTCTGCCAATTACCACGTCCCTGTACCTGTACTGCGCAAGTCCTTATGGGAGCCCGACGTTTCCTCCCGTAGGGTCAGAGGGTCCGATCCGTAGACGAAGGGCGTCGAGTCGGTGCTAGGCTATCCATCTCTCCGCTTGCCTCGTCCTCTGGTCTCCTCTGGTCGGCGGCGATGGTCCTTCCAGCGGGATCAGGTGTGCAGATGTCTCGGTCGGTAGTCAGATCAGCAGATCGACTGGTCGACTGGTCTACTGGTCGGTGGACGGATCGACGACTTGCTTGGAGTCTTCAGCTCCTTTTATACTATTCTAACTGGGCGTTTGTGGTATTGGTTCAGACTTATCACATCTTATTACACTGTCCAGTTCGGGTACACCCTTATCAGTTCCATACCGCTTAAGGTTCTACTTTCATATCTTATGGTTACACATCACTATTATGATTATGTCACACTTAGGGTTACAGCACACTTTATGGTTATACAATTCAATCTTATTTCAAAGTGTTCTCCACAAACATACATACTGCTTTCCACAGAAACTGCACCATCTTACAACAACCAGCAAACAAGGTTCCAACTTCTCCATATCTCGCCAAAATTATTAGTGTGTGTTGATTTTCATTTACCTGATAATATACGTGTTGGCCATGTTCAATGTGCATATCTTCTTTGAGAAATGTCAATTCAAATTCTTGATCCATTTCTAACTTGGGATACTTATAGAGTTTCTATGCAATAAAGTTATAGAACTTTCATATATGTTTAAATATAGGAATCTCTTATCAGGCATTTGGTTTACAAATAGTTTCTGTCATTCTGTAGATTGCCTTTTCACTTTGTTGTTGTTTTTTTCCCCCTTGCTATACGGAAGCAATTAATTTAATACAGCCCTACTAAATGAATGGAAAAAGAAGATGAGGATATGCATGCAGTTGAATATTACTCAGCCTTGAAAAGAAAGGAGCTCTTACCCTATGTGATAAAATAGATGGAGAAAATTGTAGTATGTACAGTAGTCCAGTCAGAGAAGGGTGAATCTTGCATGATCACACTTACAGGAGATATCTAAAACAGTCAAATACTGCAGGGAATAAAACCTTGGTAATCAGAGGCTGTGGCTAGGGTGAAATGGAAAGTTTTGTTTCATGGCTATTGACTTTGTTTTAAAAGATGAAAATTGTTCTGCAGATTGATTGCACAACAATGTGAATGTACTTAACACTAATGAAGTATACATTCAAAAATGGTTTGGATAACAAATTCCACATTACATGTATTTGTATCACAATAAAAATCTACCAGTTATTCAGTAGTATATACATTTTCTCTTTACTGTATAATATTACTTAGATATTAGAAAATTTTGAGCCTTAGAACAAGGCAGCCCAGACTGCTCTATTTGCATATGTTGTTCATAACAAAAGCAATATCCCCTCCACCAACACTTTAACCTTGCCTTCGTGGCAAAATTCTTACAGAGCCCTATTGAGCAACTGTGATAAACACTTGAACTCACTCTGATGTAAACTGAGTTCTTCATGTTTGACAAAGTTTTGGGTTTGAATGTGAGAGAATAATACTACCCATCGGCGCAAGATGCAATTGTGAGCATAACTCCGACTCACTTCTGCTTGAAATAAAACCATTTTAATTTTTTTCTCATTTGTCTATTTTGCTTGGCTCATGCTTTTCATTTGGGAACATGTAAAATTACATGCATTTTAGTTTACAAAAGAAGTGTGGCATTTCCACCCTCTGATATAAAAACAATTATTAGTGTTTGAATGGAGCTTTCAGAAAAAGCCAAGCAGATTTAATTTGAAAATTATAAATAAAAGATTTGCACTTAGATTAAATTTTTCTCTGAAGCACCTGTGCCTTCTCTTTACTGATCATTGTGTTGCACAAGGAAGCTGTGCTAATTCCTCATGTTGCTATTTTGATCAATCCTCAAGTGAATATATTCATTCAGAGATACACTAGAATCTCCAGGCACGATTCAGCAGTCTGACCTCTTTTTCTTCAGCAAGTTTGTCTTTTTAGAGAAGATTCTTATAAATGGGAAGAAAAATACACTGCTTCTCTTTATTTAAATGATTTATTTGGACTCAGAGTAGGCAAAAATCTAAAACTTAGCCAAATTACAAATTTGAATTTAAAACTACATTGGATTTCATAGCAAAATGAGTTTCCAGTTCTTAACCTTACTTTGACACAGAAAACATAAAATGTTAAATAATTAAAAATTTAGAAGGAATTTTAGAAAAAGGATTAAGATGCTATGAGTCTTAATATTCTCAAGAAGTAAACAAACAGAGTTTCTATCCATCTCAAACCTAGGCTTTAAAAACTCAGGATACATTTTTTTTGGCTTAGAAACTTGCGAAGCAAAGTGTACTCACTTCTGTCTCTTGCCTGAAAAATCTGAGAGAGAGAGAGAGAGAGAGAGAGAGAGAGAGAAAATAGTGCCATAACAACAGAAGTTTGGTAAGTATATTCCTTACCTTTCAGTGTGAGCTTAAAGAGGCCAATTCCCATGAACTGCTAGTGTATCATGCCTGAGAGAATAAAAGATAATGAGAGAGTTTCATTCTCTCAATGTATAGAGATGTGTTACCCAGCCCTAACTGTATATTAACTACTTGACCTAGCTAAATTTTTATCCTTCTGTAATCTTGTTTATTTGTGAGGATATGATGCCATAACCTGTATCCCAGAGATCTGTCTTCATGTTTGTACCCAAAAATGACTGAATGTAAGATGGCTTCCTGAGTGATCTGCATACAATCCCTAACTTCATTATAATCTCATTTGCATGCTAAATGACCCATTTCCTCCATTGCCATGCCAGTGGACAATTGCAGTGGTAATGACAACCAGAAAGAACCATGAAAAGAGTGAAAAGAGGTGGTACCCAAATTCCTGGAAAATCTCTCATTTCCAGAAAAGACACAAATATTTCTCCCTTTATCAGTTTATCCCTCTCCTTCATTTATTTCACCCTGACCCTGAATCTATAACCTCTCAACTACTAACAGATCAAGAAGTTGATTAGTGAGAGAGCTCTGGAAAGATGGTGGAGCAGTAAATGGCAGCAGGTTAAACTCTCTGAGACTCAAAATCCAGACACTGGAATATAAAAACTTCCAGAAGAAAAGAAGCAGGGAGGTGAATCCCAGGGACTCAGGAAGGATCTGAAGGGAGGATTGAGCCCACAGGGAAAGTGGAGACTGATGCCAACAGAGAAAACAGAGGTGGAAACTGTACTTTCTCCCTGACTCCTGCCTCTTGGTATGAGAGCGGAGGGTGACTCTACAGAAACACAGTAAACTGAGGGAGCCCAAAGCCTCCATGGGGAAACACACCAGTGAAATGGACAGTGGATGCTGTGAACTACAATAGCTGGTGAGTGAGTCCAGTCAAAGCATCTCCTGAGTCCCCTGGAGAGGGTGCTTGACCAGATGCCATTTTCGGGAGGGGCCAACTGAACTCAGGACTCAGAGCAGCCCTGGATTGGCTTCCTTGTAGGACTCTCAGCAACTGGGTGAGGGACAATGGCAGGAGACACACAGGGTCAGAGAAGTGAGGCCATGCTGGCAAAAGACAAGCAGACTCCTGCAGGCTGTACAACTCAGGACCCAGCTCCACAACCAGAGGCCACAATTAGCCAGAACTTCTGTGGAATCGAAAGTACCAGAATAAGCACCCTTCCCTATACCTACTGCAGGCTGGCTGGAATTATCCAACACCCCGCCCTAATCCTATTGCAGGCTTGATGGGATCATCTAGCACAGATCTGGGCTCTGCTTGACTTGTTTGTTTTCCAGAGTCAGCAAAGAAATGTCCTGAGTTGGACACAACCATAATACTGTAGATCCCAGAAGATAACCGCAGTCTTGAAATCACAGAGAAACCCTTTTTTCATTCTTTTTTTCCTCTTTGCTTTTCTTCTTTTTTCTTGATTGTTTGGTGTTGTTTTTTCATGAGTATGAACTTTTCTTTTTTCTTCTTTTTTTTTTTTTTTTGGTACCGGGGATCGAACTTCGGATGTCGTGCTTGCGAGGCAGGCGGCAGCACCACTGAGATATATCCCCGGCCCCGAGTATGAACTTTTCTTTAAGTTTTTTGGCTTTGCTTAGGCCTTATTTTTGTCTTTTCCTTCTTTCCCTACTGCCTTCTTCACCACCCTCCCAAAGCTTGGATAATTTTCCTTTGTCCTTCAGCCTTACTTCTAATCTCTTTCTCTTCTTTTATTTCTCTATTTCTCATCTTATCCCTTTTAAATTATCTCCTTGATGGTAAAATCACTATATTGAGGGGATATTTACTGTATACAATTTTGTGATTTGTTTTAGATTTTATATAACTATAAATCTTATACCTATGGCTTACGGTGGCAAATTAACAGTTACCATGGTTTGTCATTTTCTAGACTATACTTGATGCTATTGTTATTACTGATTGGACTACTTTAGCCAAGGTGACATAGTTGTTGTGATCAGTTTTTCCTCCTTGTATAAAAATACCAAGATTGTCTGGGGTTCATAAACAGTACCATAGGACAGCACCAAAGAACTGTGTGCTAGGCAAAATAGGCAGCAACTTCTCATCCCTAAAAAATAGAAGAGGCAGGATCTGGGACAGCCTCAAAAGCCAGCTACACCTAGAAGACTCCTCTGAAAAGTAGACATTTCCTAAAATGTTCTCAATACTAGTAAAAAAAAAAGCTACCTACCATAAGCAATTTAAAAGTATCAATGCAGAAAACAAATTCTTAAAAATAGAAAATGAGAAGACATAGAAGCAAGATGCTGCCCCTGATGTCCAGTTCACGCAAGGCAAATCCAGGCAGCATTGAGGTGGAAGAAATCAAAAGCCACACAGCTGAAATTTCTGAAATGGTAGCAGAGGAAGTAAGAAAGTGGATAAATGAGACTCTAGGAAAAAAAAAACTAATAAATAATTTCACCGATAACTAAAGAGATGATGACCATAATGAAGGACATGGTTAGTGAATCTAGAATAGATACAAATTTTAAAAAATAGAGGAGCTTAGGAAAGTGATGGCAACCATTAATGCCCAACATAGAAAAGAACTGGATTCCATAAAACAGATTCAAACAGATATCCAGGAGATTAAAAATTCTATTGAAAGTATATGCAGCAGAATCAACCAATGTGAGGACAGAATATCATATCTAAAAGACAGATTTGCAATTAGCGATCATCAAGTGAAATACTTATTTAAAATAGCAAAGGACATTGAAAAATCAATCTGAAGAAGAATAACATAAGACTGATAGGAATCAATGAAAAATCAGAAGATGCCACAAAGGACATAATATCCTTATTCACAGACATAATGGCAGAAAATTTCCCAAGTGTGGAAGAAGAATTTGACATACAGATAAATGAGGCATACAGAACTCCACTTATCCACAATCAGAAACATACTACACCAAGGCAAATAATAGTCAAGATTCCAGAAATTCAACACAAGAACATGATATTAAAAGTTGTTAGAGAAAAGAAACAAATCACCTATAAAGGTAAGCCTAACAGAATCACAACAGACTTCCTAATCCAAACACTTAAGTCAAGGAAAGATTGGAGTGAAATACTTCAAGCCTCTAAAAGAAAACAACCTTCAACACAGACTGATGTATCCTGCAAAATTATCTTCCAAAATTGATGCAAAAATAAGATACTTCCATGATAAAGAACACCTGATGAAATTCATGACCACGAAACTAACACTCTAAAAAGTTCAGAAGGATATTCTAGAAAAAGACAAGCAAGACAACAACTTCATGAATCTCAATAGAATAAATCCACCAAGCAAGGCAAGCAATTAAGCAGAGGGGAAAAAAGAGGAACTAACAATAGAAAAATAATATGACAAGGATAATTCAGTACATATCAGTTATAACCATATCAGTTATAACCATCAAAGTAAATGTTCTTAGTTCACCAATCAAAAGAAACAGATTGACAGAATGGATCAAGAAACAGCATCCAATAATATGCTGCATACAAGAAATACATTTAACTCAAAAAGAAATACGTAGACTGAAAGTCAAAGGATGGAAAACAATATTCCATGTGACATGAACCTGGAAAAAAGCAGGAGTAGCTATTCTATTTGCAGACAAAATGTATTTCAAGCCAAGACTGATCAGAAGACACAAAGAAGTTCACTACATACTTGCTAAAGGAACAATCCAAAAGGAAGAGATAGCAATTATAAATATATATGCACCAAATACCAGCACACCCAATTATATAAAACAACCATTAATGTAGATGAAAAATCAAGCAAGCACTAATACAATTGTAATGGGGGACATTAATACTCCACTGTCATAAATAGATCAACTGGATAAAATCTCAACAAAGAAATATCAGAGCTGAACAAAATCTTGGAACAAAGGGACTTAGTAGGTATCTACAGAGCGATCCACCCACAATAATAGAATACACATTCTTCTTAGTGGCACATGGGTCTTTCTCCAAAATAGACCATATACTAGTCCATAAAACATGCTTAAGTAAAAGCAAAGAAATTAAAATCATCCAATACATATATTAGATTATAGTGCAACAAAATTGAAACAAAAAAAAAGTTGAAAAAAAAAGCGGGTGGGGGATTTAGCTCAGTGGTTTCGCTGCCTGTTGCACAAGCACAAGGACCTAAGTTTGATCCTCCAGTATAAAAAAAAAAAAAATGGAAATCAATGGCAAAAGAAACCATACATTTAAAAACCCAATACAAAAATGGGCATCTGAAATGAATAGGCACTTCTTAAATGAAGAAGTACAAACAGCAAATAAATACATGAAAAAAATGTTCAACATTGCTGAACATTCAAGAAATGCAAATTAAAACAACACTGAGATTCCATCTCATTCCAGAAAGAATGGCTATCATCAAGAAATCAACCAATAACAAATGCTGGCAAGGCTGTGGGGAAAATGGAACCCTTCTCCACTATTGGTGGGAGTGAAAATTTGTGCAACCAATATGGAAATCAGCATGGAAATTCCTCAAAAGACTGAAACTAAAGTTTCTATTTGACCTAGTTATTCCCCTTCTTGGTATCTTTCTGAAAGTTAAAAGCATCATGCCAGAGCAATATATGCACACCCATGTTTATAGCAGCACAGTTTGTAATAGCTAAAACTTGGAAACAGCCCAGATGTCCATCAGTAGATGAATGGATAAAGAAAATGTGGTTTTTATATACAATGGAGTACTACTCTGCCATAAATAATGTTAAACTTGAGATATTTTTAGGTAAATGGATGTACCTTGAGACCATATTTTTAAGTGAAATAAATCAGACACTCATGTTTAAATATTGTATTGTTTCTCTTGTGCGAGAAACAAAAAGCACAAATAAGGACCATAATGAACAATAGATACTGGGAAGCAGGAAGGGAAAAGAGGGAGGGCAGAAAGGAAGAAAAGGGAAACAATAATTAAGATGTGTTATGTACATGTACCATCTCCCCATGGTGAATGAAATCATTATGTACTGCATACATGCACTAATAAAAAAAGTTTAAAACAGAAGTTGACTAGTGAGTTTATATTCCACTTCTATTATGTTTGGTCAAGAATAAAATTCTTGCTCACTGGGTTCTCAGTCTTATTATTGTTCCCAGAATTCCAAGAAAGGAAAAAGATCAAGTTTAGGGTCAAAATTTGGTAACAGATAGGATAGGAGATCTTGCAAGAAGAAAATTATAATTGTACTTTATCTACAAGCTTGGAAGGAAGTCATAATGTCTGGCAATAATATTAACTCATTTGTCCATTTGGAGAATTGGGTTTAGTTTTCCGAGTGATAGGGAGGGTCTTAGAGGAATCCGGGGAACTTTTCAATGAGTGAATTAGTCCAAAGCAAATGCCTTCTAGACCCAGGAAGCACCCAAGGCAGCTCATTAACTATATGTTTATTAAATGAAAGCACTATCCTGACCTCTGTATTTCTTTCTGTCAATGTTAAAAATTTTGAGAGTTTTACTGGTCAGAACTTTGTTAAGTAATACGAGGATGGAAGAACAAGTGTTGTAGTAGAGAGGCCATCTGCGAAACTCCATCCATTTCTCCACAGACAGTAAGCTTGAATTGGGTTCTAGCTGAAAGGCTGGAACAGAAAATCGGACCTTCAAACAAAGTTTTAAGATTTTAGAATATGGTAGTACACAATTCATCATTCAATTTTCTTCTTTGTAGATTGAAGTTATGAGGAATTTCACATTATCTGAGAGTAAGCAGAACATACATACTCCCTGCTCTAATTTTCTAATTCAAAGGAAAAATGTTTTATTAATTGTCCTTGAATAGACAGTGGGTGTTGGGTGGATATATGATCCTCAATGTCATTGTTAAGAGGTTCTATATGTCTATCAGCTTCATGTGGTTAATATGAGGTTTTTGAAAATCTTCAGATTTACTAAAAATTAGTGAGGATTTTTTCATGTTTAAATTTTTCCAGAAACGCAAAGGTTATTATTATTGACCATGCAATCAGCATCATTAATGAGATTCTATTTGCTATTGTCCTTTCTCTACCTGCTCCATGTTCTGTCATATGACTCAATTCCCTGAACTCACGCCTGAAATTTGTCTTTTCAGTGTCATTCATGGAAGCAAGGCATGGTGGTGGCACTCACCTATACTCAACAACTCTGGGAGGCTAAGGCATGAGAATCTCAAGTTTGAGTCCCTCTCAGGAAATTTAGCAACTTGATAAAACCCTGTCTCAAAACAGAGGGCTTGGGGGCCGGGGATTTAGCTCAGTGGTTTTGCCTCCCACTACGCAAGTGCAAAGACCCGAGTTCGATCCCTGGTACCAAAAAAAAAAAAAAAAAAAAAACAGAGGGTTTGGGCTGAGGTTTGCATGTAATTCAGTGCAAAGGTCCTGGACTCAAACCTCAATCCCACAAAAAAGAAAATTCATAGCTTTACTTCCTAATTGTTAAATTCAAAGATAAATGTCCTAATTTGCTTTTAAGACAGTCAAATTCCCCTTCTTGTATACCAATCTGCCTACAACTTTACAACATTTGTGGCAGCCTTTCAAGGCACATTTACCTTCAAAATGCAGGTTCTTCAGAAAGACTTCGGAAGCTTGAAACCACTTATGGATGTGTGCCTTGAGAAGGTCAATTATTCTCTTCAAGGCTTCTTTTCCTCATGAATAAAATCAGAATAAAAATCACAAATAAAATTCTGTATAATGTGGCAAAGTGGCTATTAAACAATAAGCACTCAGTATTATTTATTATTTTTATTGTCAAAATCAGCTATGCTCTCAAGTCTTCTTAAACATGATATCTTAACTAAAAAATACCAGAGAGAAGTAGAATTATTTAGGAGCTAAATGGTGAAGCTCTATGCAGAAATCCTTACTCCTCTTATAAGGATGTTGAAATGGGCAATCAAATATTTTTAGTAATTTATCTAAGATCCTATAGCTGGTTAATAAAGCAGAGGTGCAAAGCTTTTTTAGATCTTTCATTATACTTGGTTGTCTTTTCTAAGTCTTTAGACAAAATAAAAACTAAATCATTAGGCATCAAGTGACCACAACTTTGATCAAAAACTTCTCTTACCACTTTGAGCTTGTCTTCACCAAAGGACATATTAATATCCTAATTAAATGGCATAACTTCATCTATTAGAATTTCTTGACATTTTAGTTTATGACAATTTGCTCCCACATAATCCTCTGACATTTCCAATCTATATCATCTGGGCTGAAAACTTAATCTTGTATGATTTGACCTGGTTCTTTTCAAAATCCCTTTTACATCAATTATTTCTGTTAAGGCATAAATTATAAAGTAAAATTCATGCTTTTTCTTTAACACATGTTATACATTTTAATGGCATTCAGTATGACATTTCCATACATGAATAAAGTGTGTTTTGATTATAACCAACCTCTCTTCTTCCATCCTTGCTCCTCTTTCCTGGAACCCTTTCTAGTCCTTGGTAATCACTATTCCACTATTAGGTCAACTTGGTTTTTGTTTGTTTGGTTGTTTGGTTGTTTTTTTTTCTGGCTTCCACATAAGAGAGAGAACATGTACTTCTTGTCTTTCCATGTCTGAACATAGCATGATATTCTCCTCTCCTTTCATCTATTTGCTATAAACAATAGGATTTCATTTTTTATGGCTGAGTAAAACTCATTGTAATAAATACTGTATATTTTTATTCATTCATCTTTTGATGAGTACCTAGACTAATTCCATATCTTAGCTAATGGATGACTAATTCACGTTCTCACCAACAGTATATGAGAATTTATGTTTCTTAGCATCCTCACCAGCATTTATTTTGCTTTGTTTTGTTTTTATAATAGTTACTGCAACTGGGATGATATGGTATTTATCACAGTTTTGATTTGCGTGCTTTTTCTAGTATAGTTCTTTGATGTTTGCTAATGCATATAGTCAGGAATCACAACCAAAATCAAAATAGAGAAAAATTCCATTAACTCAAGGATATCCCTCATCCCCTCTTTTATGTTCATCCTTATAACTTAGTCTGGCCTCTGAAAATAATTTATCCAATTTTGTGTCCATAGTTTGGCATTTTTTAGGATGTCATATATAGAGTCATACAGCATGTACCCTTTGCGAATTGTCTTTTTGCTATCAAAATACATTTAAAATTTATGCACTTTTTAATATGAGTAACTATTATGTTCCTTTATATTGTTGAGGAATTACCATACTATGTTGTACCACAGTTTGATTATCCATTCACCTATTAACAGACAGTTCAGGTTTTTTGTGTGTTTTCTCAATTATAAAGTTGCTACAAACATTTGTATATGATTGTTACATTAAACAAAGTATTTATTTCACTTAGTTAAATCCTTAAGACTAAAGTTACTGGTAAGACAATATTTAACTATCTAAGAAATTGCCAAAGTGTTGCATTAATTCCAGAATTAATATATCATTTGGCATTCTCCCTAGAAAACAGAGAATTCTAGTTGCTCTGCATCCTCATGAACACAATTAGTTATTAAATCTTTTATCATGCTAATAATACCTTATCATGTTTTCATTTATATTTCTCTAATGTTTAATGATATTTATTATTTTCATATGTGCATATTTGCACATCTGTAGATCTCCTTTGGTATATATAACTTTAAATTTTTTGAAAAATTATTGATTGTATTATTTCCTTATCATTGAATTTTGTGTGTTCTTTTGCTATTCTGGATAAAAGATCCTTATCAGATATATGATATAAGACATTCTATTTTAGTCCATGAATTGGTTGTGCATTTATTTTCTTAACAGTGCCTTTCAAAAACAGGGAGTTGTGAAGTTCTTAACATTGATGAAGTCCAATATTTTTTTCCATTTTTTTCTCTTAGGAATTGAGTTTTCATAGTCTAACCAAGGAAATATTTATCTACCCTAAGCTATACAATATTGTAAAATCAGATATTACCAGTGCTCTAAAACTTTTTCAAAAATTTTTGACTGGGTAGTTTAGTTTCTTTGTTTTTTCTATATAAAATTTTAAATCAGGTTGCTGATTTTCACCAAGATTTTCTCCTGGGTTCTCAATTTAGATGAAGTTGAAACCATTATCAGTTCAGAAATCATTTATAACTTGTAAACATTAAAACTTACAGTTTGTAAAAATGATATATCTCCATTCATTTAAGTATTTCTTTCATGAGTGTTTGGTAGTATTTAGTATATAGACTATATACATATTTCATTATGTATACCTAATTATTTCATAGTTCTATTTTAAATAATATTTTAATTGAAAAATCATAATTATATTGTACATGGAGTATAGTATGTCTTGACACACACACAGAGAATGTAGAGTGATTAAATCAAGTTAGCTAACATACACATCACTTCACTTACTTAACATTTTTCATTGTGATATATTTGAAATACACAGAATATTTATTATTGAAAATAGTCACAATGCTGTGAAATAGACCTCAAAACCCTCCTGTCCAGCTGAAACTTTGTATCCTTTAACCATTAACCTTTAATTCCCTTGCTTTTCCCACCCTCAGCCTCTGGTAATCTTCATTCTACTCTCTATTTCTATGATATAAAAGTTTTTAGTTTCCACATGTAAGTGGGATAACGAAGTATTTATCTTTCTGTGACTCATTTGATATTTAACATAATATCCTAGAGATTCTTCTTTATAGTCCCAAAAGACAACTTTTCTTTCTTTTTTTAAGGTTGAATAGCATTGTGTTTCTCCTCCATGTCTTTATCCTTTCACCCACTGTTGGACACTAACGTTGATTTTGTATACTCACTATTGTGAACAGTAATGCAATGAACATGAGTGTGTAGATATCCTTTCAACATATTGATTTCAGTATTTATAGATCTATTTCCCAAAGTGGTATTGTTGGATCATATGATACTTGTATTTTCTTTTTTTTTTTTGGAGGAATTGTCATACTGTTTCCCATACCAGACATACTAATTTATATTCTCACTGAATGTACAGCATTCCTTTTTCTCTTTATTCTCACCAGCACTTGTATTTCATCTTGCCGACAAAAGCCATTCTAGCAAGCATGGAGTGCTATCTCACTGTGATTTTAATTTGCATTTCCCAAATGATTAATAATGCTCAGCATTTTTTTACCTGGTGGTTACTCGAATACCTTCTTCTAAGTGTCTGTTCAGGTCCTTTTAACATTTTTTTAATCCAGGTTCTTTCTTGAGATTGAGTTGTTTAATTTCTGTCTATATTTTGGATATTGTCTTCTTAGATGTATGGTTTGCAAACATTCCCTTGCATTCTATAGTTTGTCTATCCACTTTGTTAATTGTTCCCAATCACAATATCATCAGCAAACTGACTAGTTTATTTCTCCATTTCTTTAAAATGATTTGTTTTGATCAATATTTGATGCAGTGACTGAAACAAAGCAGTAGAACACAAAGTCCCCATATGAAGAGTAGCCAGATTAAAATAGTACTAATGAGATGGACAGTGACTGTGTGTAGTCATACACGCAGATGAAAGATGGCTAATTGAGTTCTGTCCCTCTTCCATGAGCATTTGATCTAAGGAGAAACAAACAAGATGGCATGTGTGCTACGGACTCTCTTAGATTGTCCTGGAGCCATATGAAACCTAGTGTTTCTGGTCATACATCAGCACATCCCCTTTCTTAGAGTTCTGTTTGGGTCTATTGCTTCCCCACTTTTGTAAGCGTGAATCTGTTCATATTGTGTTTGGGACAGGACTATTTGGTTTTATAACTTGTATTCCCCCTTCGAGTTGGGATGGTAGAAATTTCTAAGGGTGTACTAGTAGTAATTCTATGGTAACCTAGGTTTGGTCAGCTCTGGTTGGTGTATCCAAAGACATGGGAAAAGTGCTATGTTATGAAACTTCTTTTTTCCTCTTGGCTAATAGGAAAATAGATACTTTGTAAATCTTCAGACTTGCTGTAGGCTTCATGTTTAATGAGGTAAAGGATATTTAATAGTTTTTCCAAGCATAGCACAGCTGGAATGAAATAACCCAAGTATTAGCAATTTGCATGCTCTACATACAATTGGTGATATTTATACTGAATATTTAAACAATGCACTTAAGGCATAAGACTTGGAATACAAAGATACATTGCTAAAGTCATTAATTCCTAAGTATTTCCTAGTCCTCGCAGTGATCTACATAAGCCTCCTAACAAGAGAGAAATCCTATTAGACTGAACCGCCTCATTTTGGCAAAGGCAGCATATCACGCTCTAGCCTTATTTTAAAGGCTTTGAGACAATCCCTTTATCTTTTCTCTCTTGTCTCCCTATCTGAAAAACAGAAACTTTCAAATGTGATTTAATTTTTCTTAAAATCAATTAAATTGGGCAGACATTATTGTGATAGATGCTGCATGCACTGCAATTAGAACCTTGCTTTCAAGGAAATTACACTATTTTAGAAGAGAAGAAAATAAGCGAATAATTACTGCCAAATGGTACCATGGCCATGAGAAGAGGGAGAGGTCCTGTGCATGTGGTAGGTTTAATAGGAGTTAGATTTGTAAAGGGTGAATGGAAATTATGTCCTCCTCTACCCCTTAGATGAAAAGTTGGGAGACTGACATTGGAGAGACGGTAGCCTTACCGGGTCAGGGACCCCCAAGTAGTAAAACGGGGCTGACACATAAATAAAGTCTTTCTTTGAGACCGTGGCCCACTGCAGCCAGAACACTAAATACATGAATAAGGGAAGCAATCAGGAAGGCCTCATAGGCAGTACTAAGAAGCTTGGACTTTACTCTGTTGAAAATTTCAGGCTTTTGTTGGATTTTAATCAGGGAACAGTTTAATCAGATATGATTTTTGAAAGAAAGTCACATGGAGGTTAGATTAAACTGAGACAAGACTACAGGCAGAGAAATCATTCACTCAAGATAACTTTGCAAATTCAGGCAGAAAATGAGTAGAATATGAAATGGTGGGTGTAAGCAAAGGATATATTTGAAGGATAGAATTTACAAAACCCAGTATTTGGAAGAAAGATGCAGGTTGATATTAAAATTTGAGGAATCTTTTATTTTTATTCATCTCCATAGAAACACCACACACATGGTCATGCTACTCAGAGTGAGGCCCACATATTTACTGGAAGCATTGTCACCAGTTGGAAATATACTGCAAGTGCAAGTTATTGGGTTCTTTCACAGAACTTCTGGTAGGAAAGCCAAGAATTTTGCTCTCCTGTTGATTTTTCTATATGCTGAAATACCAAAGTAGTGGTTGAGAAGAACCACTGTATGTGATCGAAACTAATATTCTCTATTATTCTCTATTTTTCTAATATTCTCTCCCATGAAAATGCTTCTTTTCTCCCAGCTATCTCTAACATCTCTATTTCTAGTTATGCTCCTGTCTGAGATCTAAACAAAAGTAGGCTATGAGAATGGTTTCAAAATTTGGAAGTGAGCATCCTTTTTTCATTACTAAATATGAGACTCATTAAATTGTCGAAATGTTTCCCAATCCACTGAGTGTAGTTCCAGTATGGAATGTGCCTGCTTGTTATTGTATTAGACAAAAACAGTTTCAAAGAATAGGCACCACGGTACTTGAACTTATGTCTATTTTCTCTCTGCAGCTCTCATTTCATTACTATCAGTGATGGCAGCGTCCTACTGTGGTACTCTTTATTATAAATGCCTCCATTGTAAATAGAGCAGAAAAGCGAAGTTGCACTTACAATGCAATAGTGAAAGGATGAAAAACCTTGTTCCTAATTAGGCTCTTGAGTTTGAAAAAACTCCATTCTTTTCATGAGAGGAAGTACTTTAGGCTGAACATCAGGAAAAAGAGATGGTCTCTGAGAATGGAGTATAAGAGATTGACACACTAAAGGCAATATCCAATTTGGTGCATTTCTGAATAGAGGTTTTCAGTGTTCCTTCCAAGATTGTTTCACACTATCTACTGTTCTTTCCCACTTTTCCTCTCCGTTATGATTGCAGTTTTTGGAGTTGTGGCTTTCTCAATTCATGTCCTTCCTCTCAGTTTATTCTTTGAAAGAGATATACTTTTAGAGGATTATACTAGTTTCTTCTTTTTCAAAGACACATCCTAGAAAAATGAAAATGAAGATACCCACAGAAAGAAAAGAAACAAGGGAAAGGCAAGAAAGGCAACATTTAGAAAAGCAAAGATAATGAAAGTCCCCTGTTGGGCTCTTACACATACTAGGAGGCAGGCAATGCTAAGAATGCAACAGACAATAAAGACAGAGAAATAGCCTCCATTTAGCATCTTTCAAAGAAGAAAAAAAATTGTACCCTTTCTGCTCCTATGAGACCACCCAGGAGGCATAGAAGTGATGGGGCTCTCCCTTTCTTTCACTAGAAAAAGAAAAGAAATAAAGAAACACTGCAAAATTTTCTGTCTGATTATATAAGTGGTAATATGCTGAGACTGTTTCTAACTATAGTCTTTAGAATCTCTATTCACACAAATGCTGTTTCTTTCTAATTAGGTTCTGAAGGTACAAACATATCCCAAAGACCTTGCCGGTGACGGACACAACTTGGGATACATTCTTCAAGGATTGTCTCCAAGATCATATTTTGCTTTTCTGTCCTGCAGTTGTTTTTATAAGTTTGGGAGAGAAGAGACTATATTTATTTTGTTATTTTCTTCTTAAAGTTGGCTACTGTAATGATGAGCTGTGCAAAAACTTTGGGTGAATTCTGAACCTCTAGGGCCAGCATATGGCTCTGGCCTTCTCACAATCAGACATGGGAAGGTGAATTCACCAGTAACTATTCTACCTGGACCTCTTGTGTCTTCCTGTTACCTAGACTCCTTCCTGTAACTTCCCCAGGTTTATCTGTGGGATGTGTAGCTCCTTGGGCTCAACACCAGTCTTCCCTAATTTTCCAAGCATCTCTGAGGTTGCTATCTAATCGATCCTCCCAGTATACACAACTTGGGCTTTAAGAAAAAGAAAGGCAAGGTCCGGCTACCTAATTTCAGGTCAACAGGTCCAAAGTGCTTGGTGACACAGTATGTCTAGTACACTATTACATTCTTTTTTGTTGTTAAGTTTTTATGGGTGCATGTTTTCCATACGTAATGATTACATTCCTTATTGGTACACATCAGTAACACTTCTTAATTCCTTTTGACACTCCTTCCCTTGTCTTTCCTCCAGCTCACTCCATACCTTGGTCTCCTTTCCTTTTGCAAAAGATCTATCTCCTTATTTCCTATTATTTGTCTGTTTTGTTATTCTTTACCTTTTAGGTTTGTTATATGAGAGAAACCATGTGATTTTAAGCTTGTGCATCTGATTTATTTCACTTAACATTGTGGTCTCAAGGTGTATCAATCAATTTTCCTACAAAGGACTCAAATTTTTTATTTATAGCAGAGTAGTACTCCATTGTGTATAAATATTACATTTTCTTTACCCATCCGTTGATGGACATATAGGCCACTTCCAAGATTTAGCTATTATGAGTTTTGTTGCTGTAAACTTAAGTATGTATGTATCAATATAGTATGATGACTTTAACTCTTTCAGAATATACTTAAAAGAGGAATACCTAGGTTGAATGGAACTATTATATTGTTAAATTCATCTCTATTGTTCTTGCAGTTAGAGAAATCCATCCCAGATTCTGAAAACAGGATGACTGTTGTCACTCTTCAATTTTAGTGGTAAAATGTATTTTTGATCCATTCCCTCTTTTCTTTAAAAATAATTATCAGGAATACTTAAAAGCTCTGCATATTCATATTTTTCTTTCCATATGTTACATATTCATTTTTATTATTATGAAGTAGGTAATATTAAATATTTTTGCCTTCTCCTTGGGATTAAGCAAAATAAATAGAAAGAATAGAAGTGTGCACTTCTTTTTTTAAACAAAAGTGCTCTTTGCATTTGTTGAGTCTTCCTCTGGTCATGAGAGCAAGTTCAGCAGAGTGGGATATTTCCACAGGCTGAGGACCGCCATGGACACTTCCATATAGGTGTACACAGGCCGCCTCACCTCTGACCCTTCTGTTCAGTCCCACTAGAGATGAGAGGATGGCATGGCCAAATGAGGCTGTGAGGAATACACACTATTTGAACCCACCACCTGGGGGACAGGGATCAAGACTCCTCTGGGCCTGACTAGAGGTTAGAAGAACAGCTTGGTTGTTAATCTGTTAGGCAAATCAGGATGCTCTCAGAGGTCAGGACTTCATGGACAGGAGATGGAAACATTCCCCAGCATGTCATGTTCAGAGAAACACTAGGAGGTATTGTCATTTGGGGTGTGAATGGCAGGGCCATGTGGGCCAAGTGCAGTCCAGAAATGGAAAGTGCTGCTGCAAACTAAAGACTTAGACAAAAGCTCTCAGAGCATAGTCTGTGAACCGATTTGTTAGAATTATCTTCACTGATAAATGAAAATGTACATTTTTAGCCTCCACTCCAGACTAATTGAAAAAATCTCCAAGATTGGGATATTTTGGAGCTATCCTAAGGGTTTTGAACTGGACTACATTTTTTAAAACAGTGTGTTAAGGAACTAAAATTTTAAAACAGTCCTTTAAAAGACTAAATGAGTAAATATATTGCTTTTCAAGTTACTTAATAAAATGAATAAGCACCATCCTAACTTTAAATACTATAATTTGCAGGTAGCTTTATTAAATACAAGACAATGAAGAATGTATATCTATAGCTATCTATCTATCCATCTATCTATCTATCTATCTATCTATCTATTTCCCCTAAATATACACTCCTAGGACTGTTTAGAAACTAAAACTTCTAATTATTTTCTTCTACTTACTTTGTTTCAGATGAATCAAGCACTAGAATTCACTTAAAGCAGTCAATTTCCTGATCATTATCAATTAAATTTGCATGCTTTAATTTTAAAACTTTCACTGTTTCCCAGCCAGATACCCTAGCTCAGACAATTTTTAATATAAAATCTCCCACTAATAGTTATTGATTTTCCATGTCGTTATCTTAGTCTGGACTATTATTATACTATACCTGAAAAGCTTCTTAGCTGCTTGTGATGACTCCAAAATTCCATAACATTTTCTTCTTTCCAATTTTAAAGAAGAGCTACATTTTACCTAATATGATAAGACAGGAAATTGGTATTGGAGTATAACAACTGAGATACAGGAAGAAAAAGTGTTTTCTTTTCACATGCTATAATTGTACTCCTAGAAAACTTAGAAGATGTCCCTGAAAACTGATTTACAACTAATAATTGAGGTCAGTAAGTCACCTACAAACAAAATGAATAAACAAAAATCAATAGACATCCCATATTACAGAAAAATAATTCAGAAGAGATAATGAAAAGAACATCCACAAAGTCATCACTTCTGAAGTACATGAATGGTCTGAAGATTCTTGTGGACGGTCTATTGCCCAAGTCCATTAGGGAGTATAATGTCATAGTCTTGTATCCATGATTCTCGAGCTCAGAAACCAATTACCACTTACTAGCTATGTGACGCTAGGGAAGCTGAATAAGCCTACACTTAAGATTCCTCATCCAAAATATGGAGTAAGTTTTATTAAATAAACTTCATAATTATTCTAAGAATTCTTTGTTTTATATGAATTAATATAGGTTATAACTCTGTGGGTATATACATGTATATATTATATATATGACATTGACTATATAGTATGATTATATCAATAATTTAATTAGAACAGTGTCTGGTACAAGTATGAAATGCTGGATAAACCTTCACTGTGATGATATAGCATATGATTTACTGAAATGACACCAGTCTTGGGCCAGCACCATAACTTCAGAAATACCAGGATCGAACCTGATGGTCCATGCAGATTCATTCCAATCTTGAAATTTCATGGCTCATTGAAATTTTAGCTTGATATTCTTACTTCTCATCCCCTCAGTGGGTTATGTTAACTTGAAGACTGAAGACTTATGATATATGTGTTCCTGTTCTCTCATCTAGAACAAATCATTTTAAAATAGAGCAGAGCAATATTAGTTAAAACTCTCTGAAACAGGAATCTGCTTTCTTTTCACCTGTACAATGAATTAAAAATTATGATAGGGATGATTGACAGTGATTAGTTGCACATCTGGGCTGCTGAGAGGTAGGGATAAGCCAACCTGGTTTAACAGGGATCTAGAAAAGCAGTGTTTCATAATGAAAAGAATGTAGTCTAGTGTCAAATAGCCAAGATTCTAATCTGTACTCCTATATTTCCTATTTCCTACTGTATTTCACTTAGATTCTTAGCCTTTGTTTCTTTATTCCTAGAATACATATCAAATCAGAATCCCGGTCACAACACTGTTCTGAGGGTAAAATTAGAAGTTTGGCAAAAACAATGCCCTATGACTACCAAGTGTTAAAAAGTTCCTCACACTTGTAAATGGCTCCCAGTTTTCTGAAATATGAAGGCCCTCAACTTTGTCTATTTTGTATTGTTATAAAAAAATACCACAGAACAGAATATTTTCTCACAGTCCTAGAGAATGGAAGTCCAAGATCAATGTGCTAATATCTGACAAGGATCATCTTGCTGCATCCTCACATGAAGGAAGGCAGAAAAAGAAAATAAATGGGTGAAGTCTGCTTCTCCAGAAGGCAGAAGAACAAGAATCTATTCCCTCCCACAAGCTATTGTCATAGTGTATGAATCCACCTGCGAAGACAGAGGTCCCCTGATCTCAACATCACTGAAAAGGCCACAGCTCCTCATACCTCGGCACTGAGGATCAGATTTCAACATGAGATTTGCAGGGCACAAATACATTCAAATAATAGCATCACACAGGTGTCAGTACATGTGAAATTATACCAGTATGAATTCTTCTGTGGAGAATGGAGGGGAGGCACTTAAATCATTTTCCCTTTGTCAAGTGAAAAACCTTGTATCATGTGAATTCTGACCA
Source organism: Heterocephalus glaber (assembly GCF_053883595.1). Taxonomy (NCBI): domain Eukaryota; kingdom Metazoa; phylum Chordata; class Mammalia; order Rodentia; family Bathyergidae; genus Heterocephalus; species Heterocephalus glaber. The sequence goes on along the minus strand of NW_028258325.1, from coordinate 13,430,226 downwards.
CGAGTCATGAGAAAAAGATAGTAGCGATCCAAATGTGGAATAAACAGGACAAAAAAACCCTGTCATAATCTTCCCAACACTCACACTGTCTATGAAATATAGAAAAAGTGGGTTGATAAACAGGACCTAATATTTATATGATTTGTCTAGAAATGTATTTGAGGCATAAAATACTCTACAGTATCCTCTCCCAAAATTTCATTTAAATTAAGTTCTTCATATGAGGATTTATATTTCTACATCTTTCATACAAGTGGTAGAATAATGGTAGTAACTTACCTAACTGTAAACTTTAAAATCTTAGACATTAAATCATTAAATGTTGGGCCAAGTAGAAATGGCAAAGGCTTTTGTACAAATGAGCTGCAACAAAACACAACTGTATAGAACTATCTTCCTTAGTCTACACTTTAACACTAGCCAGACAAGCCCTTCTATAACCTTCAGTCTGTTTCTAACTATTCTCTCCCCAAATCCTGAAAATTCAGCATTGTTCTATGGCGGGCATCCAAGCCAAAGTCACAGAAATTGTTAGAACAGTATCTTGGAATTTATTCAAGAACTGAAGGATGAAAAGTGAAAATTATTATGACCAGTATATTATTCACTTTCAAGATACAAAACAGTTCTGTAATTTTTTTCTTTAATGTGTTATCTTTTTTTTGATTCTCTGGTTGTCAGTGACAAAAGCTAAATCTGACTAGTCAAAGGGAAAGAGAATAAGAAATCATAAAAGGAATTGAAAATAGTACACTGAGACTTTGAAAAGTGTTACAGAATGAAAGGGATAGGTAAAAACATTTTGTAGCCAGGAATCATTAGGTGGGTTATAATAAGGAAAAAATAAATTTTCCTAAGGTATTTGCCTCGACATTCATTTTTTAATCACATGACTCAGCATACACTTTGTGAGAGCCATAGTTGCTAATCATAGCTTGACCTCATATGATCCAGTTGCCGGGAGAAAGATAACATCTTGACTGACAATACCAGAAAGATTTTATAGATTGGGAAATTAACTCTGCAATGGGAAATCAGAGGAAGGAAAACAAAATCTGAGCTGCCAAAGTCTCCAGAAATCCACTAGATTTTCCAAATCAACTGTTATAGGAGTCCTTCTTTCATCGTGATGTTCTTTAGAAGCAGAAGTTTCAAGGGTGAGGGTTGGAAACATGAACATAAACCCTACTATCCAAATGATCCAGGGTCAGGATTGTGAGACAGTCTCTTTGCAGGCAGAAGCCACAACTTAATCCAGGTGAACAGCATTATAGCCTTCTATTTCCAAATGTTGATTCATTAAAGTTTCCATAGTAAGAGAATAAAATTAGACCATATGTTTTTCCATTTGTATGGTTTAAAAATAGACATAAACATTATCTTTTTTATTTAAACAGTACAAGTGGTTTCCTGTTATTTTTATCATCTATTATCATTTATTTTTTCAACTTGAAAAAAATAAGTTCACACATACACCAGAGATGCCCAATCACAGGTGAAGGGCCATGTTAAATTTGAATGCATATTGTCCACAGATTTCTCTCCACCTAAGAGAATTAGCAACATGAAACTAAATTTTCGAATAAAGTAAATCTTGGTATTATAGCATGATAATCTTTCTGGCAATTCAAGGCTTTCACCCTGACTTGGAACATCAACAGTAATAATCTGTTAAGTACAAGGTCAAAGTGGTTGAAATTAAAGCTGTAACTTTCTAACACACCAGAGTTTGGTTGAGAAAATAGTTGGCTGCTGACAAATAGCTATTTTAGGTCATTTTTTCGCTATTGAATCTATAGAAGTTGTGACTAAATGGATAAGATGCTTTGATGTTACAAAGATACAACTGAATGAATTCTCTGAATTTCTAATGTTAGCTGCTCAAATGGGAGGTTCTCAGATTGGTTTGTAGGGAGGTAGAAGGAAGAGGTTTAGAAAGAGCCCTCTGATTCAGTTCCTTTTCTCTTATCTCTGAGCAATGTGAACAGAAATGAATAGAAACTTTGATCAGCCCATAGAAAACTCAAATCACATCTTTTTGAGCTGGTAGATGAAAATGCTAGTTATTCATCATCTGCTACGATAAGGAGGCATAGCATAGAGGAAAAGGTAGAGGCTTTAGAAATAGAGCCTCAACTCCAAATGGGGCTGATTCAATACCACATGTAGAGCCCTTAAAAGTCATTCAATGTTCTGACTGTCACGTTCTCTGATAGTGTCATACAGGCTGTTTGAAAGGACTGAAAGCAAATTTTAAAAAGGGTATTACCTAGCGTGATCTTTGGAACTACCTGGCTGAATAAATGACAGGTAGCATAGAACTTTCTCACAATTAAAAAAATTCTATTAGTAGAAGATGAATTTTCATTTTGATTCTAACTGGTACCTCATTATAAAAGGTAAAATCTCCAAGCAAATGAGACCATGCCTTGCCCTGTGTTTCTAGGGGATGCTCTCCACTGGACCTTCTTACTTCAGGGTTTTCTTAGCTTCTTCCTGCATAAAACCTAGGTAACTATTTGCTAAGGAAAAGGTGAGTTCACATCACAGAATAAACTTCTTACAATAGAGTTGAATAATAACTCCCTACATCCATTCTAGGTTCTCTAAGTCTTTTACTCTGTGCTTATGTGCCATCCACAGAGCCACCTGCATAACTCATACCTGCAGTGTCGTACCCCTGTTGTGAATACACATGGGCATTAGTGCTGTGATAATCTAATTTGCATGGGTTCTCAATGCCTGTGCCTGCAATCAGTACAGTACAACTCCCTTTTGTGCTTTTTAAAAGAAATGTATCCATTGCACGTTAGACATTCCACACAAATTTCACCAGGCAATTGTTAGCATTTTATTACCTTAAGCTGGGCTGCAATACAAAAGTGCTGGAACTCTTTCTATTGCTTGCAGTGTAGCGATGATAGAAATGGCGATTCCCAACAGGAGACCTAAGGGAGTGAAGTCTCGTACTTAACCACAGTTCGAGCAATCCTGTGAACTATGTGTTTTATCTACAACTTAAAGATGAGGAAACAGGCTTTTATAGATACTACTGATCATATGTGTAGAATTATACAGCCCATGAGAAACAGATAACATCTACATCTGAATGACTACAAAGCCTACCTTTGGAGCGAGGACTGAATCTTAAGTGCCTGAGCTGTGGAATCAAATGGCTTGGTTAAGATCCTAGCCTTGCTATTGAATTCAGCTGTGAAATTTAATAGCAGTTAATTGCTATGAGAAGTCATTTTATTCCTTAATATTATAAATAACATTAATGCTAATGTTATTGATACTATTATTAATAGGAATATTATAATGATTATTTGAGCAGACCAAATTAAGTGTCTCAGATGAAAGCAAAATAAATATAAGCAAGATCAATATAATACTGTCAAGGAGGAAGTCTTAAAGAGTTAATAAGAGAAACACATGCACAATCCTTGTGGCTTTGTCACATTCTCTTAACAAAGCTCCTATTACTTAGGACATCTGTAGTTACCTATATGTGGTTCTATATTTTAATTATTCTATGCTCATTCACCCTTGACAAAGTTTAACATGCAAATCCCAGGATTTTATTTGAATTTTAGTATCTAACATTAGATTCTCCACTGTCAAGTCAGTTCATTTATTCTATCCATAAATTGTGTTTTATTCATGAAAACTTGTTCTACACTCTCTATTTTGATATCAAAAATGTTACAGTGATGACAGAGATACGGCTATGAGGCTGCTCGTTCATCCCTTGTCCTTCCCTTTCTGAGTTGTGGTCAATTAGGAATATACAATAAAGAGTCAGAACTAAGATAGTACGACTTTACTACTGAGAAATGAATTGTAGAATGGGGTAGGATCTGTGGTGTCTTTTTCAGAAAATAGGATCTTGGTCCAGAAGCTCCTACAGTTAATCATTAAGCGGGAAGAGAAGAAGTAGTATGAAAACAAAAATATGTCAAGTTTTACCTATACAGAGAAAGGGAGCCTTGCTCTGCACTTTTTAATGTGTAGAAGAGAGAGGAAGAAAGAGTAAAGAGAAGTCCTGTATGAATACTAATCTTTACCTCTGACCAATAAAAAATGGCCTGGTATGTCAAGCTCTCCCCAGGTTTTGAGGTCAAAGGTCGTACTTCCTCAAACAGGATCCCAGGTGACTGGGTCCCGACCAGATCTCTGGTGTCTCTCACTGTTCTTGATGTCATGCACAACATTCTGGCCACAGCAGTTTTTGGTCAGCTCTTTGCACTCCCTGGTCGTGTTTTCAGAAACAGCTTACCACTTGGCCTTTGAGAAGGCTCACAGCTTCTTGCCACTCTAGTTTCAGATCACAGGTCACCAATGAATAACCACTCAAATATAAAGTAGTCCCTAGTGTCCCTCTGCTATTCATTGTATCTGAATTCACTGAATAACTCTTCCTACTAACTCAATGATCAACAAATGTTTACTGTAAAAGGTAGCTAGTAAATATTTTAGGGTTTGAGATCTATGGGATCCCTGTAACAGCATCTAACTCCACCACTGCAGTGCAAAAGTAGCCAGAGGCAAAATACAAATGAATTAGCATGGCTATATTCCAGTAACAGTAAGTAGCAGGACCGATTAGATAGAGGCTACAGTTTGTTTACATTTGTATTAGATCCATGAACATAGAATTTATCCATCATACTCACCAATCTTTTCTCAACTAAAACATAGCAGTTTTCTAATAAATCTTTCCATGAATAATTTCACCCATGCAGTTATTTTCATGGTAAAGAATCTCCTTATGGAAAAGCAAGAATGAGGGGAGTAACCTTTCCTCTAACAAGGTCTAAAATACATTTTATACATTTTCCTTCATTTATAAAATAATATTTAGAATTGAATTGAATTTGGTTGTTCAGGTTTTTTTTTTTTTTGCATTTCTTCTCCATAGAAATCTTTTAAGTCTTACCTATCCGAAAAATCACCTAGTCAAAATATTTTACTGCAAAATATTCATTTACTTTAAAAACTAAGCCAACAGTTTAATAAGGAAGTGGGAGGGCTAGAGGAAAGGATAGAAGGAAATGGGATTAATATGAGAAAATGGAAAAATAGGAACAAAATCTTTGTAAATAGGGAGGAATGGAAGGGTTGAAGGGAGGGCTGGGCAAGGGTGAAAAATAAGAAGCAAGAGAGACTATGTAAAGGTGCAAATTTCCAATGATGAATGTCATTATATTGTATACCTAAAATGTACCAATGATTAGAATGAATAATTGATAATGTAAAATAGGAAGAAAATGTGCAAAGGGGTAGGGGTAGTGGGAGGGGCAGGGGAAAGGAAAGAAGGGAAAGGAAAAATGACGAGAAATGGGAAAAATGGAAATAAAGTCTTTGTAAATAGGGAAGGGTGGAGGGGGTGAAGGGAGGGCTAGGAATGGGGAAAAAATAAGAACCAAGATGCATTATGTAAAGGTACAATTCCCAATGAGAAATGTAATTGTGTTGTATACCTACAATGTACCAATAAAAGAATTTAATTAAAAAAAAAAACTAAGCCAACGTAATTTAGAGCTTTTGAGGGATTAATTAAATTGGATAACTAAAGTAATTATGATTGGTTTTACAGCCATCCTGTTGGAATGCAATTGTTAAAGAAAGGGAAGTGTGATCAGGCTCAAAACCTAAATGTATTCACAGCTCTTTCATTATTTCTGTGACTTCCTGGTCAGGCATTTTAATCTCTGAGTCTCAGTTTTCTCATCTGTAAAACTAATGGATTACCTAGTAAGAATAATAGCACACATATAGTGACTACCTACTATATAATAATGGTTTGCTATAAGAGTGTTACACATATCATTCTAAAATAACTATAGAGAAGTAGAGATTCTACCTTGCAAGAAGGGAACTGAACCAGAGGAAACTTGAGCAAATGAAAACAGTTGAACAAACATATATACTGTTAGGGTCTTGTGGCTCCAGTTCTATGACCTCACCCTCCACTGGATCACTTACATCAGCCTGGTCAAAGTCCCCAGTGAAATAAACATAGTCTATGAATCTGTAGTAAATGTATTTTTAACACATTAGTGTTTCTGTCAGAATATTTTAGATATTCTACAAGATCACCTTAATGTGATTTTTAACATTTTTAGCTGTTGCAACAACTAACAGAAAGCATAAACTACTTCAATATGGGGAGTGCTACACAGAACATGAAAATAAAAACTGTTAATTCATGACAACAAGATGCCAAGGATACTGGTACGTAGCTACTAAATTATTTTTTAAAAGTTGAATTTTAAATTTGGATAGCAGAAAAGACCTTTTACATTTTATGCACATTTTACAAGTAAAGAAATTGCAACCTGGAAAGAAGCATTGATTTAGCCAAGATGTGTTAGATGAGTCATCCCAGAATTAGATCTAGAGTTCAGATAGCAGGACTCTCAAAAGAGAGTCCTTTCCAAAACCAAAGAGCAAGTTTCAACCCTTAGACAGAGCAATAACAGAGGCAGCCAATATCCAATATGCTTTTAGCATTAATGATAGGGTGTACATGTTTCTAATGAAAAAGAGAGAGGTAGATGAGAGATGGAGAAACAGTCTTTAAGTTGAGGCTGAACTGGGTGCTGGCTACTATGCTAGGCATTTTACGTACATTGGTCCCTCTCTACAGTTGTCCCACAAGTATGTATTATTGCCACTGTAATAATTTTCTAAATAACAAACCTAGGAAACTGAACCTAAAGAGAGATTATGTGACTTATTCAATGACACATAGCTTGTAATTTTGGAAAAGTGATTTAAACTCAGGCAATGTGATTTTAGAACAGATTTTTTCCATAGCATTTGGAAGATTTTGATATTCAAGAAAAATTAAATTGATAATACACATTCAAAACAGGAAACTTCATGCACACTTGAAGTGTCTATTTCAGGCCTTGTGGCAACTTTTAGAATGAAGGTGATATATAAATATAATGCATTTTACAAGTCCTACATTTTATAGTTTTATAATGTAATTTATAGAAATATGGATGAATGAATTTGAAATTCATTGCAAGAAGATAAAAATAAATTTCAGCAAAAAAGAAACAAAACAGCATAATTATTTATGAAATATTAGAATATTCATTAAAAGAAATGGAATATATGTTATTTTGAGTGATTTACAAATGCTTTTAATTCATTTTCTCATTTAATTTTCAAGAATTTGCATCAAAACAAGTGCCCTTTGTTTTCCTCATAGAAGTATAGAGAGGTGGACACCAATGGGTTGGCATTATTACTTACAATTATTTCTCTACTAGGCTTTATTCTTTCTTAGTATTATGTATATTCTAAAATTTACCTAATATTTTAGTTAATTCTTTTTTTTTTCAGTGAGTATGCACTTCATTTCCAGCCAAGTTTTTACAGAAGACCAACAAACTAAGTGGCGACAAATTGTTCATTCACATTTGAGAAATTACGTGGTTTCGATTAGGTTTTGAGAAACATCAGACTGTAACATCAGACTTTAACCTGGAACCACTTTCAGGTGTTTTTAAGTGTACTCTGAAATTAGTTTATTTGTTTTAATTTCTCCCTCATATCATGAATGCTATACTTAAATGTTCTATACAAGTTTGCATCACTTTTTTTCTTATAGATTTGTAGCTAATATGTTTCAAACCTGTAAATGTAATATCATTCAATAATAAAAGCATAAGTAGAGCTCACATTTTGAACATTTATACCAAAATATATCCTAAAAGGTGATGCGCCCTTCCCTAGGAAACAGTGCTACTGACTTAGGCTTTCATTGCTGGCTCCAATCCATTGGCTCATAGACTAAGAAGAAGAGCCTTCTCTGTGGAGAGACAAGCAGAGATAATGACAGCTTTATGTTGTTCCTCAGTCAGACACGATGGAAAAGTTCCACACTACGGGTCTGCTCAGTGTGTCTTGTGATTAAACACATTTGGGAGCTGCTTACTGAAACCAAGCTAAACATGTTGTGTTGGTTTGCTTCTGTTTGTTTGTGAGAATTTTCATATTTAAGTAATCTAAAGAACTCATGAATCTGGAAGAGAGAATTTAACACATTTTCCAAGATTATTTGCTCATGGAGCGCTACTTTTTCATACTTTTAAAAATATCTATTAAGCTCTCCCTGAATTAGTAGTCTGTGCTGATTTAATTTTCAAAGTCAGTTTATGAAATTTAGAAAATGAACACCTGAGATGACTATCATCAACTTAAACAATCCTAAAGATTAATGCATGGGACGTCAAAATTGAGTGAGAAAAAGTAGGGAAAGATGGATAAGAAGAGATTTGAAACCAGAGGAACAATTGACGAGAGGAGAGGACAGAGTTCTGTCAAGAAACTGTACTGCCTGAACTGGAGCTGACATGGTTTGTATGTGGTTTGTCCCCCAGTGCCAGTGGTTCGGGAGCTGAAAGCTTGGACCTCAGTATAATGATGAGAAGGGTGGTCTGGACCATGTAAGAATCTGGGCCTGGTGGAAGATATCTAGGTCACTGGGGACCCTGTCCTAAGAGAAGATGAAAAGACTAAGGTGGTTCTCGTGACCTCCTGGTTTGTTCCCAAGACATTGAGTTTTCTATAGTTCTTTTTTTTTTTTGTACCTGGGATCGAACTCGGGACCTTGCGCTTGCAAGGCACAGGCTGGCAGAACCACTGAGCTAAATCCCTGGCCCTAGACACTGAGTTTTCTAAATGTGTCCCTGGAACACACATTTTTAACCTCCCCCCTGCACCAGGCTTTCACTAGAGGGTGAACCAATGAGGTAGGAAAATCTTGGACTTTTAGCTTCCAAAGCTGTGAGCTAAATTAACCTCTTTTTTATAAAGTAGTCAGACTCTGATATTTTGTTGTAGCAATAGAAAAACAGACTAATATACTACCTTGGGCAAAGGAGAGGCAGAAAAGGGAATTAAGAAGGCATCAAAATAGGGAAGTCATAGTTAATGACTATAAGGTGGCTCCATTTACATTTAATAAAATGCACTGTAAGCTTTTCCTAGGTGTGGTGCCACATTTCAATCAATCAATGAAAACAATTTTACTTATCTGAGGATACTTACTATTATAGTAACACATGTTTTATTTGTGTTTTGGGATGAGGATTCTAAGAGCAGAGGAAAGTATGCCTTTGTGGTGGATTGAATAGTGTCCTTTAAGAAGACATGTTTAAATTCTAATTTCTCTGTGTTTGAATTTGACTTAATTTGCAAATGGGACTTTGAAGAGTTAATCAAGAAGATGAAGTCATACTGGATTAAGGCGGCTTCTGATCCAATCTGATTGAAGTCCTTATAGGAAAAGATACAGAAACACACAGAAAGAAAGCCATGTGATATTGGATACAGACATTGGAGTGAGGTAGTTGTAAGCAAAGTAATACCAGAGATTGTCACAATCACCAAAAGTTAAGTGGAAACAAGGAAGAATCCAGCCCTAGAGAGAACATGGCTCTACCAATATCCTGATTTTGAACTTCTACCACCAGAACTGTCAGATAAAATTCCTGCAATTTAAGGTACTGTGTGGTATTTTGGTGAGGCCACTCCTGGAGACTAATACAATTCTGCCTCTAGTTATACCAACAAGGAAGATCATATTTCTCAAATAGCACCAGATATCACCATGTATGAAGTAGTTGTCAAGCATTGTTCCTTGTAAACATAAGATTTTTATGTCTACTGTATTAGTCACTTTCCCATTGCAGGAACAAAATACTTGGTACCCCCAACTTGAAAGTAAAGAAATTTATTTGACTCATAGTTTCCAGTTGTTTCAGTCCATGGTTGACTGGCTCTCAGGCAAAAATGGGAGGGTGGAAGGGCATGCTAGAGAAAAGTTGCTCAACCTATGGAAGACAGAAAGCAGAGAGAGGGAAGATCCAAGGAGGGAAATATATCTGCTAAAGGGACACCTTCAGGGCCACACCTCTTCCGACAGGCTCTCCCTACAAACAGCACATTCAGCTATAAACTCATCAGGATCAATCCACAAGTGAGTATAGCAACCCTGTGATTGTCCCATAAGCCCTAACCTCTGAACACATGAGACATTTGGGAAATGTCCTAGTCTAAACAATAACCTGTACACAACAAAATTGTGTTTTATGTGCAACAGTGATACAGGATGAAGAGTGAGCAATTAAGCAGCAGATAAGGGCAAATCAATGACTCTAAAGTCATTGCCAAAGTTTCCCATATTTTCGAAGTGTACTGTGTGCATACACACATAAAGTCGGAAAGGGGTGGCTACAACCTTCCAAAGCAACAGTGAACAAAAGGTGATAAAGAATTAAGTGCTAAGATCTGTGGTTCTAATTCTAATACTTGCAGAAATCTATGATAAAACAGAGATCTCTGTAATCTATTTTTACAATTTTGTTAAATGTTTAAAGGCTTAGTCTCCAGAGTGGCTCTCTCAGAAGGTGCTTTAGAAGATAAGGCCTTGGGGCAGTCCTTAGGTCATAGAAGATGTGCCTCAGGAGGGACTGTGGGACCCCACCAGTTTCTCTTCTTTTGTTTAATGAATCATGGATTAAGTGATTTGTTTTACCACATACTTTTGTTATGTGTTGCCCTCACCAGAAGCCAAAACAATGAAACTACTCGATATTGGACTGGAACCTCCAGAACCTTAAATAATCAAATCTTTACTATTGATAAGTCATTTGTCTCTAGTATTTTGTTATAATGACAGAAACCATTGAACACACCCACAAATATAGACAAGTATTATTTGTGAACTAAAACTAAAATTGAACTTTTCAAAACTTAAAATAAAAGCAAATGGAGATCAAAGAACAATTCTGTCTTTGTGGATATAATATGACACATGATGGGGATAGCAAAGTTATTGACCTGACATAATAAAGGGTACCTACTGAGAGCTAATAGAAAATACTACCATTCTCAGTTTTTTATCAATCCAATTAGTTATCAGTCTTAATTAGTGTAAATATGATTCCCTCGGAAACAAATCCTGAGGTTGAAATTGATGAACAAGCTATACTGCTGGGTGCTGTAGAAATGATTCTGCTGGGAGAATGGCAAGGCTTAGACTGCAGTAGTTTAGATTGCAGTGAAGTCAAGTGGGCTGGTCTTCAGCTTCATCCTCCCTTGAGAAAAAGGGCATGGGCTTTTATATCTCTGCCTCAATCAACCAGCTATTGGATGTGGACTGTTCTAGGGTGGGTCACCGCCTTGGCCAAGGAGGCTCTTTTTGGTTAAGGGTAATTACAAATGGACTCAGCTGAAACCCAATGGCCACCTCTACACTAAGCAATTGAGACAGCAGTACCTCAGTTCAATGGGAGGCATCTGGATGGCACTTTTTACATTATTCTCTTCCCAGAAGAACTTTGAGGCTTCATATAGGAAGATACAGGAAATAAAAAACAATACAATATGATTAAATTTTCAAAATCAATATCTAAATAGAGTGTTAATGCAAGTATATCAATATTTGTAGACATCAGTGCAATTAAAGAGATGGCACTGATCTTAGGGGTAGTCAATGCAGAAAAAGAAACATACGTCATATTCTTATCCTTATAGAGGAAATAAAGCAAACTAATGCCTCAAAGAAAATAAGGTTTTCTTTGGTAGTAAGTTATAAAATAAAATTCGCACATGCCCTCATAAGGTGAAGTTGAACGACAAACACATAGTGTCCTCATCAGCTTTTTCTTTAGAACAAATACAATAACACATTTTCTGTAGTTGTTTCTTATAAATATTGAAGAGAGGAGAGTAATGAAAGATAGAACTATAGGAACTCAACAAAATTTTGTTTCCTCTGAAGTATCAGATAAGTTTGACCCAATAGGCAGTGTTTATGCTAAAACAAAGTTCTAAGGCTAGATTTTAAACACATGAATAGGCCATCCACCTTGTGACCTTCAGGGATTGTAGTTAAATAAATTTTCATCTAGACAAAAGAGTTCCATGTGTGCAGGTCCCTTAATCCTTGTAACTCTGTTTCCCTGGCAGCAAAAGCAACACCTACTCCATAGTAGATAAACAAGTATTTGTGGACTGAATAAGTAAATGAATAGTATAATTTCTCTCAGATTGGTGCATAGGTGATCCAAAGGTATTTTTTGCATATGTGTGTGTGCATGTGTATGTCTATGTGTTATTAACAAATACAGAGTTTAAAGTGTGATTTCAATGATATTTTAGAATCTAGACAAGCAGAAGACCAAATAACAGTAAAGGAAAATAACTTTGGATTGAACAAAATTATGGAAAAGTTTGAAAAGCAGTTAAAGGAATTTAGAAATGAAGGTTTAAGAAAAAAGGGAATCAGTGAGGGTTCTTAGCAGGGAATGATATATAAATGCTGTTTGAAATAATTCAGTTTGGCAGAGATAAAGTAAAAACAAATTTTTCCGTCAAGCAAATTCTTCCCAAGAGGGACTGTATAACATTTTATTTTTGAACCAAATTTAGTCAAATCACTTCTTTTGTGGATATAATTAACTTTAGAGGACTTTTGTTATAATTACAAAAGTTTTAATTTTGAAGAATAGATATCTAAAAACAAGAACAAACTTATAACAAATCACCCCTAGAGGAATTTAATGCCAGCATCTTTTCTAACTTTTTTCGTGCATTTTAAATGTAAATTCAGACATAAAACATAATTTTACCTCAATTCTCATTTCAAGCAAAAGTGTTGTCATGTAATTAAAAAAGGCTTCAGAAACATAATGTTAGCAATTCTGTAATATTATATGTTTTACTGTACACATACATGTATGAAAACATCACAATGAAACCAAATATTCTGTATAATTAATATGCACTGATGAAAAGATGTAAAGATTAATCTACACCATGTTATATTTGTTGTTTAAAGAGAATATAGAAAACAACTTTATTTTCAAATGTTGATTTTCATTTTGTGATTTCTTCTATTTTTTTTAAAGTTCAGATGTCTTTTAATACACAATTCAATAACATTTCATTTCATGGCATGCATGTGTTATAAAAATCTAAATTTATACAGGTAATTCTTCAATTCAACTAAAGTTTTCTTTTAATATGAGGTAAGAGATAAGGTATGAATCATGGATCTTGAGGGAAAGTACAGAGAAAGCCAGATTCTTCCCACTTCATGGAGAAAGGATGGAGTTCAGGCAGAACCCTTTGGTCACTTAGAAACTTTGAACCTGGGTCTTGAAATGGTCCATGTGGCTCCTGAAGCCTAGGTGATAGTTTACAGTTTGCCTGTGAGAAGACTGAAACAGTCCCAAAAGTTGACTTTGGAGAAACAGAACTTGTAACGTGGGAAATTCTCCAAACATAACTGTTCAAAGAAATGTTGGGTTGCCCCAAAAATGGCAAATCTTTCCTATAGATGATGAAGAAATAAATCGGTTCTTATTTCAAGTAACTTGCTGATTGTGCCAATATAATTTATTAAATAACCCTTCCATTTCTTCATGTATGTTCTATACCTTCATTACCACATGTTAACTAAGTACATGCACTTGGTAGGTTTCTGGTTTGGGGCAATTTTTACTTTATTTTATTTTATTTTATTTTATTTTATTTTATTTTATTTTATTTTATTTTTCAGTACCAGGGATTGAACTCAAGACATTGTGCTTGCAAGGTAGGTGAGGAGCCAGTGAGCTAAATCCAGGACCAATTTTTAATAGGAGTACCTTGAGTATTTGGGAAGATTAATACAAGCCAAAAGGGAACTGACAGTAAGACATTATACACACACACATACATACACACGCATGCACTCACACACAGATACGTGGTGTTTTGTATATTGAACAGCAATAGCTTTCATTTATACACAACCTGCAATTTTAAAAACATCTCTCTTTTATTATGCATCTTTTAATCCTCAAATAATTAAAACTAATAATATTACCCAAAGCCCATGTTTTTAACCACCTAGGAAATGTTATAAATGATGAAAGAAAAGAAAACCTAATATAACTAGTGTTGTAGATACAGGAACAAATGTGCACAGATAAGAAATTCTTATCAGTTGCTGTCTTCTAATGCTGAAGCCAGTATTTGTGTACTTTGGTAATAATGCTTTCCCCCAGGCAGCTAACATACTTGTTCATTCAAGATATAAAATAATTTTCCTCATGATTACAAAATTACTTAGCGCATTGCTCTAATTTCCACCAAGATTGCATAATCAGCACATCAGATGAAATCTTCAGCCCTCAAGACTGTTTTTTGGTAAACTTGTGTTATTTACAAGGAGTGTAATAGGCCTGATGCATAAATTCCTTTATGGTTCCAATTAAAGGGTTTATGGTGGAAAAAAGAGTTCAAGGCAAAGTAAATATCACACATTCTGTGGGGTTTTGAACTAGACACATAACAATCCTGGCTTTATACTATGGGGAATACAGGCTGCTTTATTAAACCTTTGCATAGCAGGCCTAGTGATTGTGAGGCACTGTCTTAGGGTCTTTCCAACCTGGAAGGATAGATACTATTACACTCAGTTTTAAAGGTAAGGAAATAGATGGAGCACTTTTTTAAAAACTCCAAGTCCATACTTTTCCTACCTCTGCAGGACAAATAGACAAATGTTTTAACCTCGCTTTATTTCTCACTTCTGTCCCTACATTTCTTTGCCAGAGGAGAAAATTTTGCCTATACTTACTTATTTTGTAATCAATGTGAATTATAACAATCTGCTTACAAAGTTTTATCTTTATTACTAGTTACCAACAGAGTTGTAACCATTGCAACTATACTTGCAAATATGCAGTGTTTTAGAGAAGACTTGGTTGAGAAGTTACTATTTATAAATAAAGAACTCACAAGACAAGAAACAACATTATTTAAAGGGCTTCGATTTCTTGTGAACTCAAATATATTTCATGATCCTTATCTAGATATAAAAAAAAGATTATAGTCCACGGCACAGCAAAAGCCAGAAATAATATTACTTAAAGTAATTTAATTATTCTAATGTTAAAACAAAACATGGCTATTTAAACAAATTTTGATAATATATAAAAGTAAGCAGAAAAATTACCCTCCATAACTATCCCACTCATACATAAACGCTGATGATATTTTAGGTGTGCTTCTCTTTCGCTGTTTCTTGTACATTAGTTGCTTTGTTCCTGAGCGTATGGTGGCATATTTACTGTGAAGGTCACAGATCTCAAGCTTCATAGGTCTTCATTTGCAGAAATCCCTGCCAAGGCCTACAGAGTGGCACTTGCTACGTGTTATCATGGTCACATTTGTCAAAAATGTTTTCATTAGTACATATTTGATGTTTGCAGTACTCACAATTAGTTGGCATCACTGTGAGATACAGGGTCCCTTGCATGGTATTAAGGATCAGAAAAGCTAAAAAATTTTGGTGCTGCTATAGTTAAATTGCATTTTTGATGAGTTTTGATATTGGAAAGTGGACAGTCCAGGTAATTGCAATTTCATTAAATTCACTGGAAATACAGGATGTAATCAGAAGAAAACATTAGCAAAAAGTCTCAAAATTCCTATTATTTTTTAGTGCATTTCCTAAAATGAATATAATTGACATTTACTTTTAAAGATACAATTTAAAATGACTATTTTGGAAATGGGTCACTATAATAAATGTGTGTCACTAGAATATGTGTTTGATTGATTTGCTTTCAGAGAGATGAACTAGCAAAAGTTACAGTGGAATTCCTTCAATGTCATTGAAAGGTAAATTTTTTTACTAAAACGCAGACTTATATTTGCAAGTTTTTATTATCATTGTTATTACCTACATAAATTGTTGACTTCATCAGAAATTCTGAAGCTAAATAATGTCTATCATCGGATTATTTAATGTGACTAACTGAGTTATTTTACTTTTAAATATAATTTAAAAATTTTTAATACAAATTAAAAATTATACCTAAATGAATTTAATGTGCAAATTAATATTTAAATATTTTACAAGGTATACATTTTAAATACATAATCAGTTTTCCTCCACTAAATACAAGACCAACAAATGTTAAAAGTCTGAATTTAATCATTAATCATTAGTTTGGTATGTCCATACCAATTTTTTCTTAGTAAAACTGGTTTAATAAAGGCTGAATATAAGTTAATCCTTCTTACATTAATAACATTGATGTCAGTTACTTTCTTGTAATCTTACCCTTATAGACTGCACGTTTGTGTCCCCCTGAAATTCATACGTTGAACTCCTGACCTCTAATGTTATGGAATGGGGAGGGAGACTTGGGGAGATAACTAGGTCACATGACCTTCATGGATGAGGTCAGCATCTGTGATGACAAATTTTACATGTCTACCTGACCAGGCTAAGGAAAGGCCACATAGCTGCTAAGCATGATTTTGGAGTGTGGCTATAATGGGGTTTCCAGAAGAGATGAACATTTGAATCAGTAGAGTAAAACTCCCCCTCACCAATGTGAGCAGGCATTACCCAATCTGCTGAGAGCCTGAAGAGAGCAAAAGGGCAGAGGAAAAGCAAAAAGGAGAGGAATTCTTTCTCTCCTCTTGAGCTGGAAGCCCGTCTCCTCCTGTTCTCTATTACAAGGTGGACACTTCAGGTTCTCTGAATCCAAGACTTACTGTAAAACCCCCACCCTGGTTCTCAGACTCTGAGTTACAGTCCAGCTTTCCTGGCTTTCCAGTTTGCAGACTGCAGAAGGTAGAAATTTTAGAACTCCATAAATCAATGAGCAAATTCACATGGAGATCTATTGGTTCTGTTTCTCTGTAGAACCCTGACTAATGCAGTGTCCTTATAAAAGAGACCCAGAGAGCTCTCTTACCTTTCTTTCTACCAACTGAGGTTACATAAAAGATAGTGTGCAACCCAGAGGAGGCAGAATTTTTACACATTCCCTTCACTTTCTTTGGTTTCTTCTTTACTCAAGATAGACAGACAGAGATAGATAATGGATGGATGGATAGCTAGAGTTTAACAGTGCTCTGCTAGATAGTGAAGAAAATAGGAAACAACATAAATCACAGGAATTCAAATGTGTTAGAAACACATTGATGTTATAGGACTCACTATGAGAGAAACAGGTGAAGTTAGCAAAAGAATAAGCAGTGTGTTTGCACTGCAGGAATTTCTGGGAAAAGTATACAAAAACACACAGTGGCTAAGCATATTTAAGAAGCAAGTTTCTAATGAAACACCCAGGGAGTGCGAAGCTGTCTTGGAGAAGTTTGCCAGAGCTTTGAAATACATTCTGGTCAGAGTGTGAATTTCAAAGAAGGTGCGGAATACATGAAGTTTCCCAAAAGTATTTAGGTTTTTTTTTTAAATCAAAGTTTTCCAAGGATCACAATACTGTGGGAAAGTCAACCTCATGCTAAAAAATATACTAGACATTTTAGAGCCCAAGAAAATAGCCTAATTGCAACCTGTTTCTATTTTGAGACGCAATATTAAAGCATAAATTCTTTCCTTAGCAAAACTGGGAAAAAAATCCTTAGACTAGGAGATTTTCCCTTCAATTTGGAAGAAATACGTGTTAGCTATTTTTGATTTGAGTAATAGGAATGTAAAAACTTTGTATTTTGAGAATTTGAGAGCTTTTTTCCTTGAATAACTCAAAATTTCTTTGTTTTTCGGAATCAAAGTTAGCAAGCAATTACTGAATAATCAGAACCAGTTGTAGAATCAGGCTGTATTTATTTAAAATGAATTTGAAAATACATAGAAAGATAATCTTAATTTTCTTTCTAATAATGCTAACCCTATGAATTTCTGTTGTAGAAGAATGTATGATGGGCTCAAAAATCTGTTTTGCGTGTTGTGTTCAGTTCTCCACTCCAAATTTGGTTCAACAATGCATCAGAAGCAAATGGAAATTTTAAATCAAAGGCTAGCAACATGGAAACAAAAGAAACAAAACTCAAATCTCATCCCAGTTCTTCTTTCCATGTGTTCAGAAGCAGGAGGCAAATAACTTATCACTATGAGTACTAATATGCTCCTCTTTTCCCACTTAGTCTGCCTAACCTCTCTGTCAAATTTCACAGCATTTTCCAACCAGGAATAAGGTGGGTGTGGCCGCTCAGTTTACCTGCAGCTATTTCAGAAATACAATGTTAATGCATGGGCTTCACAACTTACCACGGGAACATATCCTGACAAATCTATTATAAATTACAAATACTGTAAAATGAAAATGTGTTTTCTACATTGACCCTGTTGGACATCATAGCTTAGCCTAGCCTGCCTTAATAATCCTCAGAACACTCAGAAGACCAAAATCATCTCATACAAAGTGTATTTTACAATGAAGTGTTGACTTTCTAGTGTAATTTATTAAATACTGTACTGAAAGTGGAAAACAAAATGGCTCTATGGGTATGCTTTTAAGCCAAGGCAGAGTTGAAAAATCTCAAGTGAAACCACTTTAAGTTAGAGACTGTTTGTATTTGAGTAGGCAGAACAGGGCTGCATAAACCAGGAGACACAAAGACAAATAGAAACAGGAGGAAGAGAAACATCTCCGCCACCTTCTACTGCTGAACTATGGAGAAAATAATTCCCATATTCATTTTGTTTTAATCACAGATTTTCTACATGGAACCTAATACTCTAGTCATTTTTATTGCCCCACCACACTACTGAAACTACACTAATAAAGTGTTTCTCAATTTTTAACGTGCATCAGAATCATCTGAAGAGCTTGATGAAGTGCTAGACCCACAAATATATGTGGGAATGGCCAGAGAATTCAGATTTCCAATAAAGTGAAATTATGATGCTGAATCTTCTGAACTGGGCCATACCTTGAGACTCACTCTCTAGTGCTTGATTCTCAACCTTGGCTAAATGTTGGAATTAATTGAAATTTCTTGTAATTGTAACACAGTCAATATAATCAGAATCTATAGGAGGAAAGAAAATCAGGCATATATACTTTTTTAAGAACTTCAGGTTGAGAAGCACTGCTGAAGCAGGGCATAAATGGTTTTCTTTTTAATACAATTAAGAATATTTTCTTCATCCTTGATTCGAAGACATAGTTTGAGTGTGCTGGAGCCAGTGTCTGGCATGCTGCTTAGTGCACAGCAGGAACTTCATCACAGAGGTGATTATATTCTCACTGATCTAGGAAGTAGGAGTTAGTTTTCTGATCTTCCCAATGGTAATAAGTATTACTGACTTTCCTTCTATGGGACACATCACTCCTTTAATAATTTGTTTCTTAGATTTTCCTATTTCTTATCTGACATTATTGATTCTTTTTTCTTTGATAGTTTCTGCTTTTCCTCTGAATTCAAGGCTTATCTTGGATCACAGTTTTAGTAGTCTTAGACCAGTCAGTGCTGGTATTTTGGTCCTGTGGAGAGGCGGTTCATCATGACAAGGAGTACACAGCAGGGCGAAAAGTCACCCACCTCATGTCTGAAACATAGAGGAGATCAGGAAGACATGAAAGAGACAGGATCCCATTCCCCTTTTCAAGGAGAATGACACCCGACCATAAGGGAATATTTAACATCCAAACTATAGCACCTTCCTATGTCCAAGCAATGTTAGAATGTTCCTGACTTCCCAGGGACCCCTAAAGTTAGAAGAAGATTAGATTCCTCCCACCCCACTCTAATCATTACCTTTAGAAGGCAACTCTTAAGAGTTTTCATCCTCTTAAGAGAACATGGACTTGTAGTTGAAGATAATAATAGCTAAATTATTAAGCATAGGCATTAAGCTAAGGACTTCATATGGGTTACATAATTTATTTTACACAATAAACCTATGCCCCTGATCCTATTCTTATCCCCATTTTACAGAAGAGGTAAACAAGACACAGGAAAGTTGAATAACTGGACCAAGATCACATAGCCAGTGAAGTGCAGTAACTTCGAATCTGGATCTCACAGTCAATATGTACCAATTCTATAGAGAGAATATAACTCTATAGCAATGGAAAATGATAACTCAGTTCAATATAATCAAATATATGCAGTGAAGTAATGAGACTTAAATGGAGGAACAAGGTAAAAGACCATTGTAGATATTCATGAAAAGGAGAAACTAAAGAGGGAAACATGCATGTTCAGAGATAGTGGAGGGAGCAGTGGTAGTTTGCTGCTGTACCTGAGTTTATCAGTGAAAAGATTCATGATTGTTGTCCATGGTTCTGATAAGGACAAATCAAGAAAAATGACTTGTAAACCTCATGATACTTTTTCAATAGGTTCAGCCTGTGGGAACAGAGGAAACCTAGCATAAGAAGCTGGATACTGAATGAAAGCTGGTTTCTTAGGGAGTTCTTCAGGATTGTGAGGCAGGATACTGCTACACATCTATACCCAGCTCAAGGAAACTACCATTGGAGGAGCCTAGTGGAAATCTTTTAAGGAAGCCAGGAAGCCACACACACACACACACACACACACACACACACACACTAAATTGTGTGTGTGTGTGCTAGGGAGAGTGAAGAGATTTTAATGTGAAATAGGACCAAAAAGCATAAATCCAGTTACCTGAGAACCAATTATTACATGAAAACCAATTAAAGTTAAGTCTTTGCTTGTGTGTTACCATGCCTACCTCTAAACTTGAAGTTCTCAGAATCTGGGAAACAAGCAAATGGGAGTGAGTGAGAAAGGAGAAGCAGAGGAATAGTGAAAAAGCCAAACAATTACAGGTTTATAACTTAGTGCAAGTTACAGAGCAATGATGTTAAGCTAGAATGACATAAACCATGTTCTGAGTTTTCACTGATAACTTACATTGGATATTCACATTTCTGAATTAAAATAGTATTTGCGTTTTGCAGCAACTACAGGCTGTGTATTACCTAAGATTATGCACAAATATGTAACCAAAACAAAATCAAAATGTGTTTTGATTAAGCCATAAGTTGTGCTCATTTAATACACAGCTCACACATGTGTAACAGTGTTCTCAGGTGATATCAAAGTTGTATTCACCTGCAATTCTTACAAGTTTATCTGGAGGAGTCATAGCAAGGCTTGCTTTTTTATTTGACTTTTTTCTTTGAAATTTTCTGTTTTTCTATTTTATACTTCTCTTAACAAGTATCAATTGTACAAATTAATGGTATTCACTGTGATATTTCTATACATGCATGTGGCATGTGTTGATCTTATCCCCATACCCTTCTTCTATCACCTGCAAGCCTCCCAAATTCTCCCAGGATCCTTCCCAGTTGCAAGAATTGGTTTTCTATATTCAAGTGAGAAGGCCTCCAGAGTGTGAAAAAATGGATTCAAAAGAAAGAACCATTAATTATGAAAGGCTTGGATCAAGAAATATAAAGTCATGTTGATTACGAAAAATGTGTGAGTGTATTCACTTGAGTTTGTCACCCAGATTGTATTTGTTCACCAAAATTGTATTTCAAAGTATTTCAGTCTGGTGTGAGTCCTGATATGAATAATCAGTAATAATTATTTTTAATTCATTTCCCCTTGTATTTCTAGGTTCTATCATGGATACTAAGACCCATAGGTTATATTAGTCACACTTGGAAAATAAATCAGAAGCCATTCTAAGTATTTCAAGCAGGAAAGAATTAAATATTTAGAATTGGTGTCAGTGGCTTTGTTGGAAGGGTTGCAGGAACCAAGAACAGGGGAAGTCAATATTAGTCCTCAGCTTCACCCAACAAGCCTATGGGTGTCAAGAAATCTTCAGTGGATCAGGAACTTCAGAAAATCACACTCCAGTGGAAGACTGAGGGAGGAGACTTTTAGTGTCCCCAATAAGCCACCGCTGATGCTGACTGGTCCTCATATCTACTGTAGCCAACCACAAAGCACCATCCATGGCTTCTGCTCCTTCACTCCTTCTAGTTCTCATTTAGTGTCATTCATTGGAGGAAAGAAAACCAGAAAAGTATAGTAACTAAAGTAGGAAATGTAGTTCCCAATTTTCTAGCTCCTGCGATACAAAAGAGCACATGTAAAACCCCCACAGATGGTGTTAAGGACCATCTAGCATGCCGTACCCCCTATGCAAGGGACTACTCATGTGAAAAAGAATTATGAAATTTTTGTTCTCATGATTCTTAAAAGATCAGTACTTGACTCCCTTGAAGCAAATTTGGGGTTGATGTGGTTTGGATGTGACTTGTCCCCCAAATTCATGTGTTACAAGCTTGGGCCCAGTATGGTGACATTAAGAGGTTAAGAAGACCATTAAGAAGTAGGTCCTAGCAGGACAATGTCAGGCCATTAAGAGCACTGACCTTGAAAGGGATTAAGGTAGTTCTTCTGGGACCCTGGTAAGTTCTCATGAGAGAGCTGTTATAAAAGACCAAGGCTAAACCTGTCCTGGCCCTTCGGGGTTCCCGCCTCATCATATGATCCCTCTCTTGTAAGCATTCCCGCTGTGATGCCATCCACAAGGATATGATTTAGCCCAGGGAGCCTTCACCAGAGATCAGATCAATGGGGTCACCAAATCTTGGACTTCCAGCCTCTAGAACAGCAAGCTAAATAAATTTCTTCCCTTTATAAAACACCAGCCTTGGGTATTTTGTTAAAACAAAACAAAAAAACAGACAAATACAGAGGTTTTTCAGAACTAGTAGATGTTCCTCTTCCCCTCTGCAATTATCTCTGGAAATGAAACCATGATATAAACAAAATCAAACACACTAAAACAGGTATGGAAAATCATGTGCAAAACATGTAAACATGTACAAACCCAGGCTCCCAGTCTCAGAAACAGGAAGACAGACAGCATAATCACCCTGGTTCTTAGCACAGATAAGCTTTGTACTGAGCAGGATGAACATGGCTTGAAGCCAAACCCATACCCTCTGAAGCATAAAGGTATTACAGTCTAACCTGCAAAGACAAATCAATCGATGTAAATTCCAAGGAAATTCTAACCTTAATCCTGATCAAGTCCCCAAAAATCTCAGTGGAACACCTATTTCAAATCCTCTATGCATCATATTTTCCCTCTTAGATGATAAAAAATTAATAATTTGAAATGTGGGATTAAAATGGGTGGAAAGAATAATTTAACAAAGCTTATATTGCTGATCCTGCTTTTCCATTCTACTTCCTCACTCCCAATTAACTTCCCCCCTGCCATCCGGAGTGATCTTTCTAAAAGTTAGAGCCTACTGTATCTCATTTTTGATAAAAGACTTAAAACACTTCACAACATTTTTTTAAAAATTAATTTTTGACAATATCTAGAATGTTCTTTGGATCCAGGTTTTATATTACTTTTTAGAATCTTTATCGATTTCTCTAGCTTCAATTCTTACCATGCTCTTCAACTATAGATGGCTTTATATGTCCCTGCCTATATATACTGTTGGGAAAACTAAATGAGATGACATAGATAAACCACATAGAGGTGCTTAATAAATCTCCCTTCAGGATGTGTGTATGCATGTATTTTTCTTCAATATTCATAAGTAATCTTTGAGAAAAGTAGATGAGATTTTAATATCTGCATTATATTAATTAAGAAATCGGGGTCAGGTAGTTTTCCTGGCTTGTTAAAAATCCTACAGCTGATATGTGGAGGAGTTAATACCTCTGAATAAAAGGTAGTGTATGGCCCGATACACAGTACTTATTTTCCTGTGGGTATATGAAAGTTGCATTTAGATGGAGGTTGTTCTCCTGTCTCCACTATCATGGTGCTGCTCTTGGTAGATATTTTTCATATTCTCTCAGGTTCATTCCCTGAACAAAGTGAGCTGATTCTGCAAGTGTTTTTTGAGCTACTTTGTCAATAGGTTTCTGGCTATGGGCAGTGAGCAGGAGTTATGTGTGGATGGGAGACTGAAAATAGGAAGGAGAATCTAGATTTCTGTCTCTCATGCCTCTTAGCAGCTGCATCTCCTCTTTAACATCAGGTTCTCCCAGGTAACTCCCAGTTCTGATGTCTCAATTCTGAGCTGCACACTGGGTTCCAAGGTTCTGTAAACACTATCTTATAACATTATTTCACAAATACTGGGTGAAAGACGGTGACACTTCCTGTTACTGATCCTCCCCTCCCCTCCTCTTCTGTCTTCTCTTTTCCTCTCCCTCTGGCTTACTTCTTAATCCCCTCTTCTGTCTTTTACTTTTTCAAAATCCACTCCATTAAGTCAGAATGAGCCACAGTATATGTTTCCCTTTGGAGGCCTTAATTCTTAAAGCAGACATGCAAAGAATTTTAATACTCTGATCCAAACTGTAATTATAGCTTTCATCTAAATCAACTCACAGGATTGGACATACAAATGCTCTCTGTTGTCTGTCTCCTCTTTATCAATCCTAACAGAAACTTGCTTTGTCTCTTCTTTCCCATTTTAGTGGAATCTTGATTTTTTTTTTTAATGTGACAATGTATCAGTTTAAAAAGACCACATTTCCTAAGTTTCCTTGTGGTCAGACATGGTCATATGACTAAATTCCAGTTAATGAGATGTAAACAGAAATTATTCATAAGGCTTTGATAGAAGTGCTTGAAACTTACTTCAACTGTATTCACTCTTCCTGCCTTTTCCTTTCTAGGGCTCAACATGGTGGCTAAAGCTATGCAGTCTGCTTGTGACTATGAAAAGATCTGGAATGTGTAATTTTTGAGGACAAAGAGCAAACAAAAAGAGGACCTGGGGAATTGAAGACACATATGGAATATATATGCCAATGTGTGACCTCCTATAACATCATGCTACTTCAGAACCACTATTTTCTAGGTTATCAGAATTTGTTGCTTAATAGAAAATGCAGTTCTAAACTGATACAAAGTTAAACCTCAAGTTCCATGCGTTTGTCCATTCTTTAGTGCATTTAGTGCATTTATCTATTCTCTAGCATATGTCTAATATTATGGAAAAATGTGGGTAAACCTGGGCCTATAAAAATAAGACAATTAGTTCTTACCTTCAAAAAGATGACAGCTTAGTGGGAAGTCAGAGAAATGGATTAATGGTCAAAATCACAAAGTTGCAGTTGACCACAATAATAGCAATAATCACAGATTATTGAAGAGAACCAAGAATGAGTAGATCTAGCACTCTTGGGATCAGGGAAAGTTGATGAAAAAACTGAAACTTTGAAGATTTAGGAATGAGTAGGTACAAGGTGCTGCACCAGAGAGGTACTGAGTGTGTCCTGGAATCAGGAAAGCATCAGGGGAAGAGGAGGCAAAGGAATGAGGACCACGTTAATCTGCATGTGGGACTCCAGTAGTCAGAGTTTGTTAGTACCCAAAGCACAAACCAGAGAGTGATGACAGACAAGTAGGTTAGTAATGGCTTCATTTTTCTGGAGCCTCCTGCATGGTAACAATCTCACACTTCATCCTGAAGGCCAGCAGGATCCTAATATTCTCTGGTGTTCTCTCAGCACAGTGTCACTCCTGTTAAAGAATAGTACTGTCTTTTCAACAGCTGAGGATTGATACCTTATCTCAATTCAACAAAAGAAATAGTTAATTATGTTGCAAATTGGTATTGGCAATTGATTTGAGTGATTGTCTCCTGTTAGACAGCATTTAAATTTTTGCTACGCAACATGTTATGCATATGTGAAAAAGAACCTGGTAGTCTTATTTGCTTGTGGGCTTGGAGTTCATGGTAACATAGTAAGAGTTCTAAAATAAGTAGCTCCAGTAGGAGACATGAACTCCTGGTTTCCTCCACTCATGTAACACTCTCTTTTGTCTTTGCTTATTAATAAGGAAGTACAAATACTAGGGCACTATTAAATAATTCCTAATTCTCCCTTCCCTCGGTCTTTGACAACTACTATTCTACTCTCTGCTATTGTAAGCTGACTATTTCAGTTATCTCATAAAGTTGAATCATGTAGTATTTGTCCCCCTGTGACTGGTTTACTTCACTAGCATGATGTTCTGCAGGTTCATCCATGTTGTTAACACAAGAAAACTTCCTGAATAATATTCCATTGTATGCTATATCAATTTTGTTTATTCAACTGTTTCCAATAGAAGTCAGTGTTGCTTCCTTATGTTGGCTTTTATGTACAGTATAATGCTGCAATGAACATAGGAGTGCAGTTATTTCTCTTTTTTATTTTAAGTTCTTTTATTGGTACATTTTAGGTATATAATTCATTTACATTTATCATTGGGTGTTTGTACCTATATGTGATATATCTTGGTTCCTATTTTTTCCCCATTACCTGTGTGCCCTTCACCCTCTCCACCCTTCCCTATTTACATAGACATAATTTCCATTTTTTTTCTTTTCTCATAGTTTTTCCTTTCCCTCTTTTCCTTTCCCCTTCCCCTTCATTCACCCCTTTGTCTTTCGACCTTTTTTCCTATTTCTAAATATCAGTTATTCATTTTAATCATTTTAACCCTTGTTTACACTATCAGTTTCTCACACTAGAGAAACTATTTGGTATTTACACATGTGTGTCCTATTTATTTCACTTAAGAGTATGGGCACGATATGCAACCATTTAGCTATAAATGACTCTCGTTTTTCATTCTTTATGGCTGAGTGGTACTCTACTCTATAAAAAAACCACATCTTCTTTATCCAGTCTCCAGTTGATGGGCACTTGGGCTGCTTCCAAGCTTTAGCTATTACAAACTGTGCCACTATGAACATGGGTGCACATATATCACTGTGGTATGATTCTTTGAATTCTTTGGGGAAGATACCCAGCAGGGGGATAGCCAGGCCAAATGGGACCTCTAGTCCTAGTTCTTTGAGGTATCTCCATACTGATTTCCACAGTGGTTGCACCAGTCAAGTGCAGTTATTTCTTAATAGTCCTGATTTGAGTACTTTTGGACATATACCAAGAATGAGAATTGCTCAATCATATAGTAGTTCTATTTTTAATGTTTTGATGAAATTACATAATATTTTCTCTTTTGTATTATGATCATGACTATACCAGGGTTCCATTTTCTTATCTCGCCAGCACTTATTATCTTTTGGTTTTTGTCCATAGCCTACCTAACAATGGGTATGAGATAGTATCACTTTGGGGTGTTAATTTGCATTTCCCTGATGATTAGTGATGTTGCCCACTTTTTCATATACTTATTGACCACTTATATATTTTTGGAGAAATAAAATTTCACATTCTTTGCCCATTATAATTGGGTTAGTTTTCTTCTTTGTTTTTTTCTTTTAAGTTGTAAAAGTTTCCTATATATTTTGCATATTACTCCCTTCTCATGTGTATGGTTTACAAATATTTCTCCCCACTTCTGAAGTTGCCTTTTTCACTTTGTTGGTCATTTCCTTTGCTAGGGATGATCTTGGTAGTATGACATAGTTTCACATAGTGCTTCTGAGAGCTGCACTTTTGTAAATCATTGAAAGACCAGTCACAAGAATTCTTCTCTTCTGTTTTCTTACTAGAGCATTAAAATTTCATCTATTTCTTATATTTCAGTCTTTACTTCACTTGAGTTTTTGTATATTGTATGAGATTAGGTAGATTGAAGAAGATAAAAAGAGAAAGACAAAAATTGTCTTTCCAATTACTTAATTCAGAGTTTTTCCAAGAATTTAACTAAATTACCCATATGTGCTGATTTTAAATTTGATTTTTAATTCTTTTTACCAAGGTACTGTTTTTTTTCTTCCTAAAACTTGACATAGTGTTAAGTAAAAGCAAAGATTTTGGAACGTATTTTGAATGCATAATGGAATTTATATATTCATGTAAGGCTCATGAATTCACATAGATATCCATTATGTCAGCGAAAAATTACTAAATCAGTTAAAGAGTTCACAGTCTCCCAGAGGGTTATAAACAGCCTGTACTTGCATTATAGTGAAATAAAAGCCCTGAAGATGGAATATGTAAGAATATGACACTGCAGAATTTACCCTACAGGTGAGATGTTTAGGGAAATCAGGCTCCAGGAGTTGGTATTTGAGCTTCATCATGGAAGACAAATGTATATTCCACAGAATAAGGAAGGGAGCTTTTACGCAGAGGAAATAGAATATAAAATTAACAGATACAAAAAGAATATAAATGCAGAATTATATATAAATATAGCACTTATTTTTTTAACAATATGTGACTATATACACTTACATAAGTAGATGCATGAGAAGTAGACTGAAAGAATGTACTCCACCTTGATAGAACATGGTTTCTAATTCTGTGGAGGGAAAAGGTAAAGCAGGAGAAAAACTGGAAGTGTTTATATATTACTCTGCAAACCTCTCTATCATTTGACTTCTTACAATGAGATTGTATTTATCTATCACTTGTCTAAAAATAAAGGAAATGGTGTATTCTGAAATCAATAGCATGAGCTTCCATGTGTCATTTTAATGTGACTGTAGAGGAAGCATCTAAAACCTTGCAAGAGATAATTCTTCAAACAATCATGGGCCAGATCCTGAAGGACCTTGTGTGCATTATCAGTGCTTGCAGACTTCATTTAAAGACATGATCATTAAGTCATGCAGAGTAGAACTTTTGCAAAAGGGAAGGGTTTGAGAGATGGAAGAAGAGGGAAGGAGGGGAGATGAAAGGGATAAAAATGAATTAAAATGTGTTATGCACGTGTACCAACTCTCCACAGTGAATGTAATCATTATGTACTGTAAACAGGTACTAATAAAAAATGCTATCAACTAAAAAATTAAAAAACAAAATTTCCTCAAGCAGCAAAAAATCCTCCAAATACATACATTAGTTAACAGAACACATGCTCAATACCTTTGCATTTTTAATAAAGATAAATTAATAAATATAAAAAATAAAGAGTGTAGTGAGGTACATTTAAAACTGTAACTGGTGTATCATCTCTAAGAAAAAAATATGACCTTTAGCACCACTGTATGTCCCTGAAATGCACTTTTTGTGTTCCCAAGATCCTTACTAAGCTAAGAGGACATTGTAAACAGATAGGGATGTGGCAGTCCAGGTAAGTATTATCTAAAAGATGCTGGGAACTAGGCAAATTCATGCTATCTATAGAAACTGCCTTCCAGCCCATATGCTAATTCAGCTGTTCCTTGGAATGCCTGTCATACAATGGAACAAAGCAAGCTAATGATATCACTGCTGTGTGACTTACTCTATAAAATTCCCTCTCTGTAGTAACTGAGTGCAGAACAGAACACTGCTGAGCGTTGCAGTCCAGCTAGCATTGAACACTTTGAGTCCTCTCTGATGATGTTCTCTCCCACCTACCACCACCGGATTTCTTGCTTGGCCATCCAGGCTGGACCTTCTGGCCATGAACTAGTCCAGCCCACTATCAATGGACTGTATTCTGGTACTAAATCTCCATTAACCCTACCTTTTTCTGTTAATATCTTAATAAACCTTGTCTCTCACAAGCCACCTCTGTATATTTTCTTGGGTCTCTCAGCAGCTTACTCTATTGCCCCCAAACACCTGGATTGTGGAGGAGACAGCTGGTAGTAATACAGAAACTGGATTAGAAAGAAAAACCATGGCAACCAGCAGAACAGTTACAAAGTGTATCAAGATGAACTGAAATATGTGGGATAACAAACTCTGAAGGCTCAGAGACTGGCCCCATCAACTCTGATCCATAGCAGATTGCCATCCCTGTATCACTAATGTAGCATCTGGAGTACATTTGACCTGAAGATTGCTAGGGAGAGTCAAGGCAAACTCACTTCTACTTTTGAATTTTTAATTTCTTATGGCAAGAGGGACATGTATCATTTCCACTCATTGTTCATGGGCCAGAATTAGTCTATGCCTGTAATCAAACTAAAAGGGAGGTTGAGAAAAGTAAGAGAGGTCCTAGATATAATTTCTATCTACTTCATAAATTAAGCTATCAACTTTGTTAGTTAACTATACAATATATAGAGATTATAGACACCAGTGCACTGAATTAAAAACTATTCATAGACTATATATGATAAGATCTATTATCTTATATGTGATTGAAGAGAGAGTAATTGAGTAAGGAGAGGGGATTAAGCAGCACAAGGTGACATTGAAGAACAAGAAAGGATTCCAATGACAGTAAAATTCCTTAGCTGAATAACTGCTGCAAACTGACATCAGGAAATAGTAAGGACCTAAGTTTTGCTGGATGTAGAAGCAAAATTACCATTTGGATGTGCTAGAAGTAAATACTCTTTGAGAGGCAGGGACACTCAGGAAGATGTGTAAATGCTTGGGATTTGAGACTATGACTAGTAAGAACATGGAAATTAGCCCGAGTCCCAAAAGACTAGTGAACCCCAAACCACTTTCACAGGTTTTCTGCAACCTTGTACCTGTGTAAAATCTAATTGGCTACAGTGGGATATTCTAAGAGGCAGAACATTGCTTGGCTACACCGTGAATATGTTGTAGGATAGTCATATTTTGCAGGAAGATGTACAGTGTAGCATGAGAAGTATCATTCTATTATCATGTCAAGCTAGTGCTAAACAATGATTAGGGGTTAGCTCATATGTGTTAAGAATTCATACAGTGAACCAGTGAGAATATACAATTGGGACAAAATCCTTACTTAAACTATGTTAAAGATCCTCATTCAAATAGTACAATGATTATGGATTTTTTGATATAAAATATTAGATTTTTTGAATCATAATTATTAATGACTTTTTAATGTTTTTCTAGTCCTTTAATCTATTTGAATATGCTCTCCACCTCCAAATACATGATTTAAAATATATGTAATAAACTCATACATATAGTGTTAGAAATACATGATCAACACCGAAGAATCTTAAAGATGGGAGTTTGGGACAAACCACATTTAAGTGACTCAACAAGGAGTGGAACAGAAAGTGTGGGAGAGGCCATGGGGTAAGAAAGGTATCAGGACTGAATCATTTCATGGAAGCCAAAGGTGCAAACCAAGAAAGACATCATGGAGTGGATGCATGAAAGAACTTGTACCTAGTTCATTGTTTAGAGAGATTGTTGGCAGTTTTGCTGGAGCTAACTCATGGGAAAATAGGGATAGGAAAGCCCAACAGCAGAGATGTCAGCTGAGACTACAGCAAACTTTTTGATAAGATTGGCTATGTTGTGCAGAGAGCAGAGATAAAATTCTCTCCATATTTTTCCTCTAGTCCATACCCTTTGCAAGCTATTGGGAACACTACTGATGTTTTGGAGGATGAGGGTATTGTTCAGGATGAGATACATGGTGCGTAAGGAGTACAGGTCTATTATGTGTTTAGAAGCAAAGGAAAGAGAAACAGCAACGCTTATAGCAGATGCAAAAGCACATATGTCTGTTTGGATAATGTAAGAATCCACAGGAAGCCTTAATTTAATTATATACCTAAAGCTCAATAGGCTTCTTGTTCTTTGAACAGAGTAAGAAATTGATAAACTAATGAGTTCTTTATTTCCTCACATGCATTTCAAAACGGTGACTTGTTTCTTGGTGTTTTCTCTCTGCCAAAATTACTCAACCTTTTATAAATGTCCATTTAAAAGTCAACAAAGGAAATGTTCACAAATAAATAAATATGGAAATTGTCAAGTTTTCATTATATCTCAAATCAGCATCCATTTAGCAGCAATTTCCTTTATCCTGCAAAGAAACATCTCTTGGATATGTTTTTGTCATGGAACTCATCTCATACTTCTTCTTGTAAGTAAATAAAAACGTGACAATCATCTCCATCTTCCCACAAAGCCAGCCTGCCAGCATCAGCAGTCAAAGTTGGAGCAGTAAAAGTTAACCATATGGTCACTTACTGTATTGCATTGATTTTGGGTAAAGAAATTGCTTTCCTTTATTTTTTCAATAAAATCTGCTGTTTACAAAATATCGATACTATGGAGAAAAGTGGTATCAGCTGCTGAGTTTTCAACACAAATGTTTTCCATTAATCAAGAAACAAGTTCAGAAATATGTTTTAAGAAAAGCTGCAGAGCTTTACTGTTTTTACTGCTCATAGCAACACATTTTATTTTTCTATGATGTTCACAAAATGCTTTTGCTACTCAAAGAAGGGAAATTCTTAGATACCATGTTTGATGAGAAGAAACTTTTCTACTAGACAACATGTACCCCATATAAACTTTCATTTATGATCACTAAGGCAATCTCATACACTTGATTTCTCCACCCATCAATGAACTCTCAGCCTTTCAGAAAATTCTTTACTTGATCCCCTTTTCTCTCCCCCCTCTCCTTCTTTCTCTTTTCCTCTTTTCTTCTCCCTTTGCCTTTCTTCCTCCTCCTCCTCTACCCTTGTTCTTCCTCTTCCTCGTATTTGTCTTCCGTCTCCTCTTCTTTCTAATATTGGTCCAAATGTGACTTCATCCTTTTCTAAAGTTTCAATTTGAGCCTATGGGCTGAGTTTTCTCCAAGCTATCATTCATTGTCTTTAGAATTCCAGCTACATAGTTCCAACACCTGTACTAAAATCATTCTGCAAAATATCAACTAATTATCTTTACTCCCAAATGTACTCTAGTTCCAAAATAATATTTGCAAAATGATGCTACAGTGCACCCTAGCTTCAAATCCAGAAACTTTAGTCATTTGTCATTTACATTCCTACACCATAACAGCTTACTTCTCACATCTTTCTGACTTTTCCAAGAATGTGTCTGTCTAATTTAGTTTGCCCTCTTCATCTCCAAAGCAATTCCTGTAGTGATTCTACAGCCCATCCTTCAGGCCAACCCCATAGCCTCTTATGTATATTGTTGTGTCCCCAAAAGTCTTTCTTATTGGAGTAACATATGTGAAATAAAAATGCTCATGTTCTAACTTTGAAAACCTCAATTGATTCCCAGTAATTTACAATAAATTGTCCAAATCTTTAACAAGGCTTAAAAGTCTCTTTACAATCCATTCCCAAAAGATGTCTGCAAATTTATCTTCCAGTTAGACTTACCACAGTTCTTCAACAATCTCATCTCTTTTATAAATATATGCCCTTTATATATATGGTTCACTATAGCAACTGTATCCCACTAGCAAACTCCTAAACATCTTTCAGAATTTGTGATTAAAGCTGCAAATGTTCACCCATTTCTCTGTTCTCCTTGGTTTGACATAATACTAGACATGGGACCATAAACCAGGTTCCAGAAAATAAACTGTGGGGAGAAGACATGTCTACCATTGCTAGAGTTCCACTTTAAAATGATCTGCATAAGGCGAACAGGATCAAGTAAAGGTTTCAGATGCTCAGAATATGGTTGGAGGAAGATTGACTTCATGAAGCATTGCAATTGTGATATGAGCAAAATATCAAGCTTTGTTGTGTTTTGTCACTGAAATTTAGGGATTTTTTCTGTTATCTGAGTAATTATTTCTGATTTCATTTCTCCCAGATCCTCTTTTGTTGCCAGTTCAGAGAGTCCAGGTGGTTGAGTATCATATTGTTCCATCTTGTTTCCCTTTGAGGTTTCTGTAGGTGATCCAGAAGTCTGTTTTTGAGACTTGTTTACATGTCTTCTCATTTCCACAGGAGGGGGTGCTTCTGGTGCCCACGCGGCTCAGCTTCTCTGCCCTAGGAGCCTGGGATGGAGGTGGGGAGCTTCCTTCTGGGTGCTGGGACCGGCTGACCTTCTCTGCCCTAGGAGCCTGGGACGGAGGCGGGGAGCTTCCTTCCAGATGCTGGGACTGGCTGAGCTTCTCTGAGGGATTTTTTTGTTATAGCAGCTGTTACTTACCTTAACTATTACAATGACCCAAAATGTTATCATTTACAAACTACTTCAAAGAGAGGAATAACTCTTTCCAATGCATTTATGTTAATATGAGTGTGCCCTCTTGTAAGAACATAGCATTTTATTTTTTATTTGTCCTGCTAAGATTGTCTTTTGTAAATGAGTTGGAGATTTTTGTTTTGTTTTGTTTTGTTATTTTTGGTATGGGGAATCAAACTCAAGACCTTTTGCTTACAAGGCAGGCACGCCATCACTGAGCTAAATCCCCAGCCCCTATAAATGAGTTTTTAAAATAGGAAATATTGTTTGAAAGGAGACAATAGGGGTGACTTTTGTGAGGAAATATGTTTGAGAACTGTTAACTAAAATACTAATGACTATACAAATTATATAATTTCCTTGAGCTCCAGTTTTGTCACCCTTTAAATGAATACAGGATGAGAACGACATGAAAATATATGAAAGCTTGAATATAATTTTCAAACCACAGAAAGCATTTAGTTAAATACTAACACTTACTGTTATAGAAATTATAAAAGGAATTCTGGTTGTCTGGTATAAAATATGCACTGCTAGACAGCTTAAGGTTGTGAGCCTGAGACCATTTTCCCACGGTACTGCAGATAGAGTTCTGTGAACACTGCTCACTGTCTCCTCATGAAATAGTTACCAAAGGTTCTTCAGCTATTCCTCTTAGAAAAGAAAGCTGTAGGAAGAAGGATGAAAAAGCTGGTGATTGCAAATCATGATCTAATTAAATATATCATTTTTTCCTACAAAATTAAAATGAAATACTCAGTCAAAGAGATCTTTCTTTCTGCAGGAATAATCCTGTCTTCAAATCCAAACAAAACAGATTCTACTGAAGAGACCACTCAAATAAAGAATTTTCAATTGAATACAGTCCTTGGGATTCAAAAGAAAAAAAAATCTTCATTTGTTTTCTTATGGAACCAAATAAAAGTATTATTGATTCAATCAAGCATGTAGGAAGGTAAAGTTTTTACTTAACCATAGTGCATTATCTTCCTTTGTTTAGAGTATTGCATATATGACCAACTCATTAAGTGATAATTGTACATCTTTTTAAAATAAACACCTAACAAAAATTCCTGAGCATTTTTTAGTACATACAGAATACTCTAGAACAATCTCTTGTTTAAGAAGTTGTTTATGAGAAGCATGTTCTCAGGGACACATATAAAACAAATTATATTGAAAGAAAAAAATCTGTCTGCAGTTTCTTGAAATGTACTAAAAATAAAACAACATATACCACTCTTCTCTGTGCTGAGGAAAGTTTTAGGTGCTTTTTTATTCTCAAAGTTTTCTTACAAAGATATCTGCAAGATATGCATAATTCCCATTCTCCTTTTACAGAATCTAGACTTGTGGCTTTGAGATTATTTCATTTACTAAAATATATGTAGGCTTATCACTCTCATCATTCCCTAAGCTCTTGTGAGATTCTCAATATTAAACATCTAATTTATCTAATTTATTTAATTTATATATCTGACAAAACTTGGTGACTTCTAATATTACAAAGAAGGAACAAGGCTACACTTTGGTTGAGAATAACTTTCTATATTGTATTATTCCACATTGAAACAAGTATCAGCGGTAAAACCCAACAAGACACACATCAAAACTCTAATATTCAATATCAGAGAGTTTATCTATGTATTTGCCTTAATTTTTTCAGCATCTTGTTGAAAAATTATGATCTGCTTTTCAGATGATCAGAGAAAGAAACAGCTACACGAACACGAACTTTAATTTTTTATTTAGGGATTGTAAAGTTTTATCTTACAGTTCAAATCATTCTCAAAATACAGTTTTCTATGGGCTGGAGGCAAGAAAATGGTCTGCATTACAAATAATCATTCTCAGGTCGGGGATTTAGCTCAGTGGTTCCAGTGCCTGCCTTGCAAGCTCAAGGTCCCGAGTTCAATCCCTGGCACCAAAAAAACACAAAAAACGAATAATCATTCTCGTTCCATGGATATCAGCTCAAACCCTCCAGTCAGCATTTAGGAAAATCTTATGAGTTTGAAGATCCCATCAGATTGGAAGATGTATTGGTTTCCTACATCTGCAATAATAAATTACACAAAATTAATGACTTAAATCAACAGAAATTTATTCTCCCATGTTACTAGAAGTCAGAAGTATTAAATCAAGATTTTTCAAGGACACACTTTTTCCAAAGACAATAGGAAAGTACCATCTTCTGGCTTCTAGTGGCTCCGTGTTTGGGGCTCTCTGACTCCAAATTCTGTCTCCTTCTTGAGCTTATCTTGTCTCTTAGTATTTCTATGTGTGTTCTCCTTTCATTATGAGGACATGTGGCAATTGATTCAGGGACTGCCCTAAGTCTAATTTGATCTCGTCTTGAGAGCTTCAACCTAATTACATCCAAGAAAACCTTTTTCTCACAGGCACACTCACAAGAGGTCAGGATGTACTGTATTCTAGGAACCATCACTCAATCTGCTACAGAAGCTTAGAGCTCAAAATTTAGGTTCTGGAATTAGGTACACTTGAGTGGAAATCTGATCTTCGCTCACCAAGAGAAAGACCCAGATCACTTTTCTCTTCTACAAATGCTGGGGATAGTGTTATAATTTCTGGCCTGAATTTGGTGGAAAATAATGATAGAGAAGTGAGACCCATGGCATAGTGTCCAGTAAAAATGTTTCCTATAATTTCCTTAATATCTAACATCACTGGAGACTGTGAAGCCTCATGCAGATAAGAGCAGTAGGCCAGAAATCAACCAGAAAAAGTTGGAGATGTGTACATCATTGGCCTCTTGCTCTAATTGAGCCAATTTTGTAAGATAAAATCTTCAACCTGAAAGGAAAACAACCATCCAAGCCAATTCATCTGATACTACAAAAGATGAAAAAAATAAAGCAGAGAGAGAAAGAGAGAGGGAGGGAGAGAGAGAGAGAGAAGGAATGTTATAACTACACTGAAAGTTGGGGTACTAAAAAGCTACTCAAGACTTTCTGCTCCCTAATTAGTTTGTAGTTCCACATATTAGACAAATTTTTAGTGATAACTATCCCCATCAATAGAAAGAAAAACTAAAAATAAATGAAAAAATTTTACATTTACATTATTTCGTTCAAACAGGCTCTGTGTAGTAGTTTATTTTATATGTTTGAATATCCAGTTCAAATGATAGTATTGATTGGGGAAGAATAGCACCCTGTTGCACCCTGTTGGTAAGGGAGCATGTTGAAAGTCTCTTATAAAATTGGAGACACTGAGGCCCTACATTGTGATGAGTCTCCTTTGTAGTAGAAGCAGCCTCCCCACTGTAGGGAGAGGGGTCTGTAGACAAAGAAAAAATAAAATAGGAGCCTCATTAGATAATCTAGATAATCCTGACCAGAAGGAGTTAAAAACAAACTTTCCTAGAGAAATTCCCCTGGGAAACAAGTCAAAGAAGAGGGTAGAGAAAGAGAAAACTAGGTAAAGAAAGGCACCAAGTGGCCTTGGGACTTGCACTAAGAGATCAGAAAAAGAGCTGACAGAGCACAAAGAGAAGCCAAGGGCACAAACAATAAGCAGCACCCACCTCCAATAGAATATGGATGAAGCAAAGGGGGGCAGTTAACTAACTTTAAGGCAGTATGTACTCACACCTAAGCACTAACGTGTGTGTGTGTGTTCACTAGAGTCACTATATTATTCTCTCTAGGGTCATTATAGAGTATAATAGAAAGCCACACACACTCTCTACTAACTCTAAGCTAACCGTGAATAAGATACCCTCTTGCCAACCAGCCATCTGCTCCAAGGATAAGGCCTGAAAAGGTAGGTCAAGGAAAAGTAAACAAACAGAGAAAAAGAAGCCGCACGCAGACTACCAGAAAAAAATGATGTTAGACAGAGGTGCCTGGAAGCCAATCCAGTTACGGGAAGTTCTGGGTGGTGGGGAGCAGGGGAGGGTCACTCACCCCCTGTAAAAGCCGTAGAGAACAAAAGGCCAAAGGGTCCTCCATCTTTCCGGAGCCCCTACCCTGATTCTTTCTTATCAGGGTAGCTATCTATCTTCTTTCCTCTGCCTTCCTTTTCCTCTTTACAAATAAAGTGTCTTCTTTTTGTTAAACTTTGTCCCTCTGATTTTTTATTGGGACTGAGTTTACAATCCTGGTGGGCTGCTCAGACAGCAGAGCAGTGGTGCTTGTCTACCATGCGTGACATCTTTAGTTCCTTGACCAAGAGCCAAGACGGCACCACCCACAGCAGAATTGACCTTTCCAATCTAGTGACATCAGCCTCCTTACTCATTGTAAACCTGCCTTTCCTTTCCACCCGAGCAGATTTAACCCTGTATCCTTTAGGATGCTAGTGGTTTTCCCTAGGCAATTGTTCTACAAGACAATGCTGATTCTCCTCTGGCCGTATTTCTGCCATCCCTCTTTGTAGACTCATAACTAGATAGAAGTCACAGCAAGTGCCTAAAATGAGTTATAAAATATGACCCATGAGAAGGTACATTATATTCCAGAAGAACTGCCTGAGTTTTCTACCCTATTTAGACAGAAACCCAGGGAACAGGTGTGGAAACAGGCACTAGGTCTGCAGTGTAAAGGTGGAAGGAAGATAAAACTGAATTAGTCTGAATTTATTGACATGGGCTAAGCAGAGATTCTGCATGTAATGTTACAGCATGGGGATTTGAAAGGACTTTTAACGATTTCTTTTGCATTGGCTGAAATATGAACCAAAACGTGGCCCAAAGCAAGCAGATTAACAATGCAATAATGTCTTTGGTTTAATGTAGAGGAAGGCTTAGGCAAAGGGGAATGTAAGAGTGGATTTGTCATTTGAAACCTATTCATACACACTGGGAAAGTCCTAATGATACAACTTTCACCATTACTATGAGAAATATGTTTATGAGAGGAATACTGTCATTGTTGAAGAGTGACCATAGACCACTCTTCAGGCAGTACAGGTCAGACAGTACAGAGGAAAGTATGGTCACTGAGTTGGGAAATCTAAATATAATGGTGGTAATTGTATCTCAGCACATTAAGGACTAAGTGGCCCCACTCAACTATCAAACACAAAGGGTGCCAATGATGGATGCTAGAGCCAAAGTGGCAATTAGAATAGTCAGATTCACACAGATCTATGAACATGAAGGATGCAGGAGTGGAGATTCCCAACACAACCATAAACATTCATGCAGCCTATACAAACTAAAGACAGACCTTAGAGAATGACAGTGGATGTGGACTATGGTAAAGTTAATAAGGTGACAACTGTATCAGCAGCTTCTGTACCAGATGTGACTTCATTACTTGATGAATTATCAGTTTCTGTGGTATTTGATATGTAGCCACTGACCTGGCAAATAAATTTTTCTAGAGCCCTATTAGTAACATCTACCAGAAGCTGTTTGCTTTCAGCTGGCAAGGGCAGTAATACACTCACTGTTCTACTCTCGGTCATATATTATAAGTTAGTTCTTCAGGGTTCTATAGCACCTTTTCCTCCTATAAATCTCACTGGTTCATTACATTGATGCAATTATGTTGATTTGATCTAGGGACAAAGAAGTGGCACTGCAGTAGATTTAGTAGTTAGAAAATTACATGCCAGTGGGAAGAAAATACATTTTGAAAAATTTAGAGTCCTTCTATATCAGTGAACTCTCCAGTGATCTAATGGTGTGAGGCATATAGAGAAATACCTCCTAAGATGAAGGACAAATTATTGCATCCACTTCTAAGTCTATAACCAAAAAGGAATCATAAAAGCTGTGGGTCCCTTTGGATTAGGAGGTAACATATTCCTAATTTCAGTATATCACTCTAGACTGTTTAAAGATTTCTTCTCAAAACTATTATTTTTCAATAAGTCCCATTATACAAGAAGGTTCCACAATAGGTCCTGGCTGCTGAGCAGGGTGTTCTGCCACCTGGGCAAGCAGATCCAACTACTGCTTAGAGTGGCTGTGAGTGGTGTTGTTACAAGCTGTTGCTGGACCCTATACTTAACTGCAATCTGGGTCTTTATGATTTTGGAGCAAGGCTCTGCCATCATCTGTAGATTTCTACTCACTTTTTGAAAAATACCTCTTTACCTACTATTGGATGTTAGACAGTGAACACTTTATCTTGGATCACCTAGTTATCACAAGATTTGAGCTTTCTATTGTGTACTGGGAGTTATCTGACCCACCAAGGGACACATTTGTATGTGCACATCAAATAGAAGTGATGTATGCATGATCAGTCTGAAGCAAACCCTGAAGGCTCAAGTAATTTACATGAAGACACAACCCAAATGCCCATGCGCCCCATCCCTGAGACCCTGCACTCTCTTAAAACCTCACTGAAGGCCTCATGAAGAGACCTTATAATAAATGAACAATGAGACACAAATGAGTCCTGACTTATGATGGTTATGCACAATAGCAGATATCACAAAATGTGGACAGTGCTACAAACCTTTTCTGGAACAGCCCTGAAGGTCAGTAGTGAGCTTCCTAGTGGGAGGAACATTGAACAGTTTACCTGGTTAGCTCCTTTGTTTGGAAAGATAAATACACAGACTTGTGATTATAATATCAATTGTGAGCCACAGCAGAAAGTTCAAGTAGTTGTAAAAAACCTGCTTTGGAGAAGATGTAAATAAATCTCTTAATGGGAAAAAATAAGAAATTTGTGCATGATGTGAATGCTCACCAAAGTGTGACCTAACAGAGGAGGATTTTAATAATCAAGTACACAAGATATCTCATTCTATAAATACCAGCAGTCTCTTCCCCTGGCCATTCCTGATATTGTCCAGTGAGCTCATGAGCAAAGGGTCTATGGCAACAGGAATAGAGTTTACGGATGGATTCAGCAATAGGGACTTCTAGTAATCAAGGTCAAATTTGCTGTACTTACTGCTGAGTGTCCCTTCTTCCAGCCAAATAAACCAAAATTGAGTCTTCAATATGGCACCATCTCCTTGGGCTGGTGAGGCAGCTACCTGGCAACCATCAACAGGTTCATTACATTGGTGCAATTAAATCATTGAAGGGATAGTATTTTGTTCTTACTGAAAGAGACATTTACTCTGGATACAGATTGGCCTTCCCTACCTGTGTCAAACCACCATTCATGGATTTAAAACCATGGTATTCCACACAGCATTGATTCTGACTAAGAAAGTCACTTTATAGGAAAAGAAATGCATTGACTTTTTTCCCATTGGCTTTCCCATTTTCCCCCACCATCCTCAAACACTTTGCTTGATCAAACTGTGTAATGGCCCTTCAAAGACTCAGTTACAGCACCAGTTCAGAGTTAATACTATTCAGGACTAAGGTGAGATTCTTGCTATGTCTTGACTCATGTTGAAATTTGGTTGTCGTTGTGATGGCATTGGAATATTCAAGAGGTTTTTTACATCATGAAGGCTTCATCATCAATAATGAATTAATAGCATTGATTTGGAATATATATAAAACTACATATATATTATTATATATAATATATATATATATTCCATCTACTGATTTTTAGCCCTGCTGATATTACTAGCTTTCAAGTCATTTTATTTACATCCAATTTCAATATACTTATTTTAACATTTAGTTTCTCTCCCTTCCAGAGTATAGAGTCCACGAAAACTGTAGAGAGCTACTTCCTCACGAGGCACCATTTCTGAGAGTGGACTATTCCACTCTCCACAGCAGAGTGTTCTTGGTCACATAGTGAGTGCCATATAATTAAGAATTTAATGTGTTAATACATTTTAACTCATCCTCACTTGGTAGATATGCAATAAGCTGGACATTTAGAGGAGTTCACTGTTTAAAAATTCACTTTTATATCTTCCATACAGTGTTATGCAAATGATTAATGTTCAACCATGTCTACAGCTTGAAGAGTTTTGGAAGACTATAAGCTAGTAACCTGACTTTTTCCATAGAGGCTTATGGTTAAGCTCATTTTAAATTACCTTGATGGTTCTAAAGCTATTTCTAACATAATTCTAACATTCCAGGTTGGTAAATTGTGTTTCCAGAGAGTTGAAGATGGTATAAAGAACTTGTGTACAAGAACAAATTACAAAACTAATTTGTAGGCTGGATGTAATTTTAAGGCTATGCCAAAAGTCTTTTTAACATCATCCATGTAACTAAGTTTGGGGAAAGGTTACTATATGCCCTGCTGATGGACTTCAGAGGGTACATAATCACTCTCCCAGGGCTTCAAGAACAAATAGCAACATGCTACTAAGCTAGTTGGCACCAAGTCTGTATGCTAGTCTTGGATTTGATTAAATGAAGCAATTATAATAGAACAGCTCAAGGCAGAGCAATCTAGAGAAAAAACCCAGACTACTTCTCAGGCCAGGATACCAAGATATCAAATTTACCTTATCAGTGGACAGTTTAATGAAACAAATTTTGAAAAACAAAAATAAAAAATCAAGTAGTTATCTGAGTAAATAACGTGTATTAGGTTAGGACTGGTGCAACACGGTACCACAAACTGAGTGGTTGGAATAACCAAGATTTACTGTCTCACAGCTTTGAAGCCTGGAATTTCAAGATCAAGGTGTTGGTAAGATTATGCATCCTCTGACGGTGTTGCAGAAGAATCTGTGTCTATTTTCCCCTGTATATGTGTCTCTGTGTTTAAATTTCTCCTTTTTATAAAGACACAGTTTTATTAAGGAAACCACATTTTTATTAAGGGCCCACGCTATATTGGTGTGACTTTATCCTCACTAATTACATCTGTGACATTCTGAGACAGTGGTCTTCCACTTTGAGAGAGTGACAGTTAAGATTTCCATATTATTAGGGGGAACACACAATTTAACCTGTAACCCAGAGGAAAAAACTTTAAAGAAAAGTACCAGCCAGGCAGGACTTTGGCAGAGTGGCACAGCGATTCAAGGTTCTCTCATTTCCTGTACCAACAGCCTATCATACAGGTAGGCTGTACTAACTCGAAGGCTGAAGGTAACTGTGAACTCCGTGTTCTGTGAGGCCTCCATCTCTGTCCTCACTACAGTGGCAGCCAGCTGAGCTAAACTAGGGAGTGCAGGCCAACCAGCTAATGTGAAAACACAGGCCCACAGTCAAGTTCTGCACATATCACCTGGTCAATTTGACTGACATTAAAGAGCTGAGTTTGATGGATGCCGAAAAGCAGTGGGCAAATGAGCCTACTCAGGCAAGCAGCCTGACAATTTTGTGAGGAAAGACATCATTCAATTGCGCTTCTCGCTGCAGCTCCAATTTTCAGGCAGCCCAATACTACATTTTCAACTCTTTGAAGTAAAGCTCTTAGCAAGAAATTGCGTGTTATTTCAAAGTGAAAGAGACACAGT
Source organism: Heterocephalus glaber (assembly GCF_053883595.1). Lineage (NCBI taxonomy): Eukaryota > Metazoa > Chordata > Mammalia > Rodentia > Bathyergidae > Heterocephalus > Heterocephalus glaber. Next base: position 13,387,293 of record NW_028258325.1, on the reverse strand, counting down.
TGTGCCTTCCACCCTGCCTTAAATCAATGTGGCTATTTTCCAATATTAATAAGAAGTTCTATTTCTGCAAAAATAACTTCAAACTCCATTGTCCCTCCTGAGTTCCAAGGGTTTGATGACAAACTTGGCATCAGTTTTATAGATCCAAATCAACATTGAACACAAAAGAAAGCCCAGTGCCCTATGGCAATGCAGGAATAGGTTTATTTTTGGACTGAAACCCCTCAACACAAGCACAGCTGTGCAGGTCTTGTCTAACTTACGGGAGACTGCCTTCATGTCCCAGAGAATATACAAAAGTCAGAAACCAAGCTCAGACGCTATTATTAATATGAAAAAAAAGTTATGCCCACACTTGGTTTTCAAAGATAGTAAATCCACCAACACCTGTAAAATTAAATAAATATTTGGAGTCTGAAGTTAACATATAGGAGAGAGCCAGGAAAAAGTGGAAATTTCAAAATTTCTCTGCCCACTAAAGATTAGCTATACATTAACTATCCAAAAGCCACGCATTTGATTGTGAAACTTTTATCTTATTGATATTATTAAGGACAAACATACAGTCCTGTGAAACTGACTCCATGGTGAGATGGGAATCAGCCATAGTGAGTTTTTAGATATATCTCATTTGATCAAGTCAGTCTCCTACTTAAGCATTTTACTGATACCTTGCTGAGTTCAGGCTGCTTGTCAGAAAGGCTTTAAGAATATAGTCTTCAGTTGACTCTTCAGACTCCTTTCTATACTCCACTTATGTCCACTTCCTTAATCTTCATTCAACAAACAACTGTATCCACACTCCTCCCTGCTGGGGATATTGTGGTACCTCCTCTGGAAGTCTTGTGCTTCTTCAGTCCAGGACTCAATATTACACACACATGTACACACATGCACACACACACACACACACACACACAACCTCTAAAGTGGATCAGATACTCCTTTCATGTGTTTCTCTACAGTCATCCATGTTGCAGCTATTACCACGTATTTCACACATGGAGCTTACAAAAACATCTCCCTCACCAAATATATATACCCTGACAGTGGAATTGAAGAATGCATGTTATTTGGTCAATAGATGTGTAACCAAAAAGAAATATTGAATGACAAAAAGTTGTCACAAGTTTTTGACCATCTCTCAATTAAATGTGGTTTCAAAAAATAACTCCAATAATTAAACCCTATTCATAACAGAATCATGGTCAATATAACATAAGAAAATATCTCTGTTCTAGTCCACATTTTATTAGTGATTCTGCAGGGGATTTTTGCTGAGTTTTGGACATCATATTGTTTAACAACTTTCTCATTTTTCCAAAAATTGCTAACTTCACTTAAGAAATCTTAGGAAAAAATATATTCCAAAGAATTATTTAAAATATGCACTTTCTTAGTATCTGCAAGAGACATTTTTTGATATTTTGTATAAATTTTCCAGCCCTTTCTAAAATTTAATGAGCATCAACATTTAAAAACTATGGTAAAGGGCCAGGAATTTAGCTCAGTGTTTCCGCCACCTGCCTTGCAAGTACAAGGACCTGAGTTCAATCCCCAGTACCAAAAAAATAAAATAAATTAAAATAAAATAGAAACTATGGTAAGAATATGACTTTCTTGTTTTCCTTTGAAAGTACTTTCATCTTGACATAGTATCATGACTGGGATGGACAAGAAGGCAGGAAAAGCCATTTTCTTTGTATATGAAAAGAATTCTATATGATATTTGTATAATAAATTGATTTTTCACTTAAAATATGGTAACAGATTAGGCTATGTCAATGTAATGTTGACATAATGATGAACAGTATTTCCACTTGCTTAAGAAATAACATTTTAAAAGCTAGAGCTTTGTAAAAATCATTCTTTTATCTGGAAGTAATTAAATAAATGGTATTACACATTTTCCCCATTTATTTATAACATTAGAGAAATGATACATCTATAAATTGAATCCTAAAAATGATCCCTCAAGTTCTCTCAAATATGAGATGACTGATTGAATGGTAATTGATCTTAAAATTAATTATTGAGAATAATTTCAAATAAATTATGTTTTACTGTATGCAAGGAATAATATATTAAAGGAAGATAATTTATTTTATGGAGGCTCAAAAATGAACACCTATATATTAACTACTCCAAAATTATGAGAAATATTTAGGTATATTCAACAACAGCCTCAAGATAGGATGTTCATTAGTACACCATTCATAACAGCCCCCCCTTTGAAAACTATCCAAAATCCCCATAACAGTAGAATAAATAATAATTACGTATACTTTACAGTATACATAACAAGTTATCACTATGTGTGACAACATGGATGAGTCGCACAAGCATTAGATTGACCAAAAGAAACAAAGGAAAAAATAAAATCCGATAAAACTACTGTTGGGTGTTGCAAGTGGGGATACACGTCACCCTTGTAGGTGAGTTTTCACTTGAAAGGATAATTGAAAGCTTTTTCTGTTCCTTGATAAAAAAATAGTTAATTTCTGAGAATACATTGAGCTGGACATATGCTAGGTGCATTATTCAGTAAATATGTCTTACATTGAATAAAATTTTGTAAATAGCCTATATGTTCACTGGTTTTCTATACTCAACATTAAAACATCATGTGACCAAATTATAGGAGTTATATTTTAAAGAATTCAAAGTTGAGAACTTGATTCATTAACAGAATTTAAACAATGTGAAATGTTTTAAAAATTATCTAAGATGTTATGAACAAAAATATGGGTTTTGGAGAGAAATAGTAGCAATAAACTCTGGAAACCTTGATGTCTTTCTACTAATTTATACTTAAATTCATATATTTGAATTTAATAGCAACTAATTGTAGAGTTCTTTCAAGTTTGATTGCATACTGCTTTATACATATGTTGGTTTGTCTGTTATAGGAACTCTGGAAGAAATTAAATCTCCTACAGTTTTTAAGCATTTTAATCCATGGATAAAACTACATAGTCATACTATTTTGCTTCCAAAAAGCCTTCCACTTACTCAGTAAAGCAGTACATTTAGCAAGCCACAGGCCACTGCCATTCACATAATCTCTATGCAAACAAGGACACAACAGCCAACTTCTTTATACTTCCAAGACCAACAAAAACAGATATTATTCCTGGAAAGAAATAATTCTGTATCATATAACTGACTCAAAATATTATTTTTCAATTATTGGCATCTTTGTTCTACTGAAGTCACAGATACTTTCAGAAAATACCCAGATAGTAAATATTTAGGCTTTGCAGGCTATACAGTCTTTGTAGGCTATACAGTCTTTGCAAAGATATTCTGCTTTTGTAATATTGAAGCACCCAGATGCAAGATGCAAATAAATGAGTGTAGCTCTGTTTGAATAAAACTTTATTTACAAAAACCTCGAGCGGGTCAAATTTGACCCATAGGTTATAGTTTTTCCACATTTAGTTCTAGGGGACTGAAGAAGTGTTTTGATTTACTTTGTTTTACCCTTTCCTATGTGGTCATCATTTAATGATCATTCTTAATCTGGGATAACCATAGTGGGTGTCCTTAAACTCTTCTCAATATTAAAATTTGAGGAAAACAATGTAGTTATCTAGCATGCATAGACCAACAGAAATTTCAGTCTTCTAGAAGGTTTACGAGAATTTCTCCAAGTTCTTTCTTTTAAAATATTTTTCCAGTCTTTTCCCCTAGATTATTACTATCCACCCTCAAAGCGTAGTTTAAAATTCACATCTTTGTAGAGTCTTTCCTAATTACCCCTGTGTACTTATAATCCACTGTGTCTCCCTTATGTACTTATAACCATCAATAAGCAACTTAGAGTAGTCATACACTAGACTCTAAAACCAGCCTCTGTAGACACAAATAATCAGCTATGAATTTATTACTTCTATGACTTTTGACAAGTTGTTAATCTCTCTGTGCCTGAGTCTTGGTCTTTAAAATGGAGATAGTAGCTGAGCGTGGTGGTGTACACCTGTAATCCCAGCACTGGGGAGGCTGAGTCAGGAGGATCACTGTGAGTTTGAGGCCATCCTGGCTATATAGTGAATTCAAGTCCAGCCTGAACTACAGAGCAAGACTTTGCCTCAAAAAACCTAAAAAACTAAGTAAAAAGTAAAATAAAGAGAGTAATATTACCTCCTGCTGTTATGAAGATTAAATTATTAAATGCACATAAAGCACTTTTAACAATACCTGAATATAAAGTTATACGTTATTTATTATTAGTGATAGGGAAGTCAATAAATAAGTGAATGGTCATCCATTCACTTACTAAAAATTAAAAAAAGGAAATAATTTTGTCATTTGTCTTCAATTATAAACTTCATAAATGTAGAAACTTTTCATAGTTTTCTATTGCTGACTAAGAATAGAAATTGCACAAATTAGTGACTTATAATCATATTCGTCCATTAACTTATACTTCGGAAGGTTCACTGAGATCTATGCTCAAGGTTTCACATGAAAAACATCAGCTCTTGGCTGAACTGGGGCTCTTGCCTGGGTGCTCAACTCAAGAAACAATTCAATTCCAAACTCATTTGTCTTCTTCCTGTTATTAAAATAATTTGTTCCCATGGGTTATAGGACTGAGGTCTTTTCCTTGCTGATTTACAGCTAGGGCCACTCTTAGCTCCATATGACCATGTAGATTCTAGGTACTGTAGCTGCTTTCATCTTCAAGCCAACAATGATACATGAATATAAAATTTTTGTATCGCAAATGTATAATAATTTTTAAAAATGTAAAGCAATATTTTTCATAGATTTATTGGGTCCCTTTGGTAAAGTATCATTCAAATCCAGTGTTTACTTCTTGAGTTTCTGTCTGAATGATCTGTCCATTGTTGAAAACAGGGTATAGAATCACCTACTATTATTTTGCTGCTATCTCTTCAGTTCTGTTGATGTTTGCTTTATGTATTTAATGCTCCAATGTTAATGAATATACATTCACAATAATTAATTGTATAACAAATTGATCCTTTATCATCATATAATTACATTATTTTTCTCTTGTCACAGATTTTAACTATTTTTTCTGATGTAATTATAGGCATTCCTAGTCTCTTTCCACTCCCGTTTGTGTGGAATACATACTCTTTCCGTCCTTTCAGTCTGTACGTGCCCTTAAAGGCTAAAGTAGGCTGTGAATAGTTCATTTTTATGGCTCCAAAAAATCACTGCAGACTGAGTAATTTATAAACAATAGACATTTTTCATAGTTTTTGAGGCTCAGAAGTCCAAGATAAAGATGCTTCCAGGACTGGTCAGGGCAGAGCTACACTTCCAAGAGGGTGCCCTATTGCTGCATCCTCCAGCAATGCTGTGTCCTTACTTGGCAGGTGTATTAAGACTAAGAATGTACTGCCTTCAACCTTGAACTTTTTTGCAAAGGTACTAACCTCATTCACATGGGTAGAGTCCCTGTGACTTAATTACTTTCCAAAGGCAGTGTCTCTTTAATAGTGTTGCAGGAACACCCTCATCCAAACCACAGCAGCTGCATATTGTTGAAAATTTTTAATCTATTCATCCATTTTGCATATTTTGATTGAAGAATATAATCCATGTACATTAGAGTAATTATTAATAGGGAAAATTATCATTATTTCTTAATGACTGGCTGACTGTTTGTCGTTCCTTTGCTCTTTTGTCCCACCTTGTTGCTTTCCTCTATGGGGTGTTGAATTTTTAGAATGGTATTTTTTGATATCTTTCTCTTTTTTATCTACTAGAGATATTTTTTCCTTTGTGATTACCATCTGGGTTTATATGAAACACCTTACAGCATTCTATTTTAAGATCAAAATAATTCCAATTAAATTCAGATCAAAAGCCCTACACTTTTACCGCTTTCCCTCCACACTTTACGCTACCAGTTTTACAATTTACCTCTTTTATGAATTTTGTGTATTCATCAATAATTTTATGGCATGTTGGTTAACTTTTGTATTAGTTTGTTTCAATTACTTTTTGCTGAAAGTATTCTGGAGTTATATCACACTTTTGCTTTGCTTTAGCAACTACAAGCTGATAGCAATAACAGATCTACCTTTAAAGATTGAACATATTTCCACTGTTAGAGTCATTGATTTTCTGAACATTGTTTCTTCCTACACAGGATTGGGATGCTGAGCACAAAACAATTTCAATGAAGCTTTTTCTTTCCAAATAATTGATACTGGGTTGTTGTCTTGTCACTGACTTCATTTTCAATTGTCCAATATATATCTGTTTCAAATTAATCATGTATGTTTGAAATACCAAAGAGTGTGCTCCCTAAAATTATCTTGGGAATATCAAAGCAAATAAATTTGAATTCTGACAAAACATAAAAGAGATTAATGAAGTAGTGTTGTGGAAGAGAATTATAATTCCCCATCCCTTTGACCAGGTCTTGATTTTTATTTTAATGTTTGAATAAAACACTACATAAGATATACAGTGTCTCACTCTCAGACAAAAACTTTCATACCAACATGTGAGTCACTTCATTGCTCTCTTTTCTCACTGCTAAAAGACTGGCAATCTTCCAGATAAAAACTGCTCCATTAGTGTGGATATCAGAGTAAACATGGGATGCAGCAAATAGTTTGAGATGCAGTGTTGCCAAGAATGAGAAATGATCCTCTAACTCTGTTTGTTACTACAGCACAACTTTACATATACTGACATTCAATACATGTAATTATATATGTAATTACAGTGATTTCTTATTGAACAACAATAAGCTCAAGACACTTGTAAATAAAGAAATAAAGGTAACATCTGTCCTACTAGAGCTTACTCACTGTAGTGTAAAGGATGAAAAGGCTTAATAACTAGAAGATTAGATTACCTTCACATTTCCTTCCAACTATACTCCCATCCCTTGAATTCTAAATTTGTCTGGTTTTGTATAAAAAAGCAACAAGGATGAATAATGTGAGACTGTGAGAACCTTGGAGGCTGAGAAGGTTCACAAAACTAATAAATAAGGCAGTTACCTTTTCTTCTGTCAATAAAAATTCATCCTGGGAACATGGATGCAAACAGGAGCAGATTCTACATCCAGTTGCAATGCAGAAGCCATGCAGAATTGTCAGAAATGATTCTTCCCTTCTCTTTCAGCATCCATGGGGAAAACCAAAATCTACTCTGCAGCCAACTTTCAGCTTTGAATGGCGAGATGGTTCCTAGCAATCCTTGCTGCTTTCTTTGCCAGCCAGAACTGCTCTCCAGAGCTATCCAGCACTACTGTACATCACCGGGTATGGGAGACCTGGTCAGGGAACACCATGGAAACAAAAGGACTGCATTATTATTTGACTGTGGCCTGCCTCTGGTTTTCCAAGGACTCTCAGTATGGAAATGAAGCAATTGAAGCCAGCATGCATTGGGTCTGATGACTGTCCCCTTCTCCCCTAACAGGAGCAGGCAGCATTTTATGGGACTCATAAAAGGGTTTATGAGGCTTTGATGGGAAGTTGGCAGCCCCGGCTGATGAAAAGCAGCTCTTCTCTGCACCTTCATGAAGGGTTTACGGCTACACAGAGCCAAGGCAGAGGGGGGTGAATGGAGTCAAAGGAATGGGCCCTGGTAAGGAAGGGAAAGGGAACAACTTAATAGTCACATGTCACATAAGAACATTTGAAGGCATCAGCATACTGCAGAGATCTTGAACTGACATTCTGCATAGTCTGAGACTCCTTAATCCACTCAGTCTACCTGCAAATGTCAGCTTTACCTAGTAACTACTCCATCTTCCTCCCATTCCATATTAGGACACCTCCAGCCTGGTAACTGAGATGATGAGCTTTGAAGACAGGCAACCCGGCTTTCAACTCTCCTCTATGACATTATCTGTACAACGATAACCATCATGAAATTAGGGAACATTCAGTGGAAGATGTGATTTTTGAGACTAGTTTTATGCCATGATAGGCAAGTCAAATAACCTACCAGATTCTAAGTTACCTTATTGACAACACAGTGGGAGTAGGATTGTGATGTAGAAATAAATTCAGATATTATATGCGAACATGACATGTACATTTTAAGAGAGAATACAAATTTTAAAGGGATCATGCAACTCTTCAAAATAGGTCCTTAAATAATAATGATGAAATAGTCAAACATTTATGTATCATGTAAAATGTGTCATATCCTATTCTAAGCACTTTAAATTTATTAATGCATAAGCTTCACTATACTGCTCTGAGATACCTACTTTATTATCTTCAGTCAAGAGAATGCAGGAAACTATGGCACAGATAGGTGAACGAACTCATCTAAGGCAGAGCAAAAAATAAAACTCAGGCAATCTGCCTTTTTTACCCTGACTATATTCAATTTCTGTGATTTCTATAAATATTTGCAAATTTAGATATAAATTTTCAAATTGTCAGACACGCAGATTTTTTTCTTAGTGAACCAGATGGTTGGTTCCACGCATGTGATAAGTGTAGCTATAGCTGATTTCCACACAGAAAAAAAAATGTGTGGTTTATCAAGTTGATGTATATTTCCCTTATTCATTCCACAAGAATTGACTGAATGTTTACTATGTGGTAGGTACCACCATAGATGTTGACAAAGAAACATTAGTAAAATTTTCAAAACCTTCATTGAGTTTTCTGCATCTGCTACTTACAGCTCATTTCGTCATTTCTTCATGCTGTACTCAACCTGGCTTTCATTATAGTCAACTAATTAACCACATTCTCAAAAGGTCACATTCTTGTCACTTACTACAATGTCTGCAGAAGCACACATACACACACACACATGCGTGTTCTCATCATATGAACTGTATTCAAAGTCTTCGTTTACCACTTGTTTAAAATTCTTCCCCACTTGGCTCAGTAACAATGTTTTCCTCCTAAGAAATGGTTTTCATTGACTCATTTTCCTCCCCAAGTCTTTTTTCATGAACATTCGGTGACTTCCCAGTGCTTCTTCTAATCTCTGCTCAGTGCTTTCAAGATCAGTTCTTATGATTTGTCTCTAGTTTTACCCCTCACTACTTGCTTCATGCATGAAAGCCTCCAAGAAAATTTATTCCTCTACCTTCATTATTTGTCCTGACTCTATATATTTGTTGGCTTTGTTCTCGGAGTAAACTCTCCTCTATATGAGTCTCTTCTCTCTTCAGGTTGAGTACCATATAGAAGGAACTTTCTCCTTTCCTTCACTCAGTGGTAATTTACTGCACCCCCTCATGCCTCTGTCAGTACACTTACTGTATTGCTCCACAGTTCATTCTATGTTTGCCTATCAGTCTCGGGTGAGCTGTAAATATCTTAATGGCATGGATGAGGCCCTCATCATTTTGTTCTTTCCCCATGCTAGCAGAGTCGTAGTCATGGTAAAGATTCACTAAGCATTTACTGGGTGGGTGGCTGGATCGATCCCCCAGTGACCATTGGCTCACAGTCTTCCTACTAAAGCATATGATTTATGACATTTAGTACAACAATGGACTAGATATTCTTATTGGCAATGTCTCTTCTGAAAACATTTTCTGTTATAAAATAATCTTAATGCCTATAATTAGCAAAATTACAAGAAAAAAAGCTTTGGAAAGAAAAAAAAGACTGTTGCTGACAACATTGGGTTGAAACTCTGAGATTCTGCATACTGTATGCCAACCACATCCATGAACAGCTCCAGTGCCTCTGGTTAAATGTGAAGGGAACTTAAATGGAGAAACCCTCAGTATCACCCTGTCTCTGGACTCTTGCAGGTCTATGCTGCTCCTTTCAGTGGATAGTATGGGCCCAAAATATTGCATTCTTCAAGCAAGGAGAAATTAAGAAATTCCAAAACACATCATATATAACACCATCCTTTGCCAAGGTTTTTGGGCATAAAGCAGAGTTTGTACTTGTCAAGGGACTGTTTTATAGGAAATTTTGAAAAGGATATTTACGAAAGAAGGAAATGCCAATCACCAACCGTCCCTGCCAAGTCTAAAGCTCTAGAATTGTAAGACCATGAATTATGAGCACATATATACATATGTATTTGTTTATATATGTTTAATGTGTGAATAAACACATATGTATTTTATCTATGTGCATATATGATGTGTGCAAACCTTGGAGGGTTGAAGGGAAAATAGAATAATAATGAGGATGAAGAGATGGTAGAAAGGGGACTAACTCCATTCAATTGACATAAAACGGTTTATCTATTTATGAGCTGAAAAGAAAAAGAAGTGGACTCTGAAGATATTTATCAATACTCTGCAGGTGAAGCCACCACTCTGTGGTTGTCAATAAGGAATACAGAGAAAAGGTGTAATAAATTAACAGTGAAAGCTTCCCATCCATAGACATGATTACATTTTCTAGCCCTAAATTCTGCCTAAATTGAACAGAAATAAAATAAAAAGAAATTAAAGTAAAATGCACTTTCCTTTGTTTTTCATATTGGCATGTTCTGGGAAGAAAATATTCGTGTGAGACTTTGGGGAGGCTTCTCTTCATCCTCACTCATTTGTCAGGTCAACGTGAAGAAAGGAGAAATTAGCGAGACAGGCGGTCCAGTTTATCAAATTTTGAGCATAAGTATCTCTTGGTTTGAATAACAGCAAAGCCAAAAGAACAACTCCAACTATGATCAAAAGCAAAGCATGGGTATTTTGAGTAAGAATGCATTCATCTAATTTTTCCAGGAGAAAACAAACCCTTGATTTGCTTGGATTTACAGCAGGCCTGTGCATCCCACTGCTCGAGGAGCTGATAATGCCACCCCATGAACTTGTAACATTACGTGATTTACGTGGCCTTGTTCGTGACTTTATTGTCCAAGGTTTGAGCAGGAGTTGTAGGTGACACCAGAGCCCTGTGGAGGAGAGGGTACAGTGTGGTGCTGACTCTGCCTTCCCCCTGTGCCTCCACAGTCAGCTTGCTGCCCTTTTATAAAATGGTATACAATTTTTAAACAGGAAGTTTTGCCGCTCACATACATTAAATGTATATTTTATATGTGGCCCAAGATAATTGGCTACATTTGGGTGATTTGTTTTCTCTCTTTACTCAAAGTGGCCCAAGGTAAGCCAAAAGGTTGCTGTACAATAATGGGTGGAGAAGGGAGTGGGGAGAATCCTTCAGTTACATCCTATGCACTGTACAAATGTCACTTCACACATCTCTCAAAATAATACTCCAATGCACACTGCTGTCCTCTGTTTTACACATGAGGTTACCATAGGCTGAATATTCTAAGTAGCCAGCCTAAGGCTGTCCAGTTAATTAATACAAATATTACAAGCCCTATGGGTCTGTCCCAAAACCATGGGCTTTGTAACACTCACCCTTTATTTCCTCTGTTACAGTACATTTCAGTTTACATATACTCTATTTTGTTAATCTAATTATTTTTTACATTACATTAAGTAAGAGATAAGAAAATCAACAGAGTTTAACTATAACAGCATAGATAAGCAAATGGAGCCTCAGAAAATTTAAATTGTTTGCCCAAAACTCACTTGTTCAGTGAGGCTCTTGACATATATTCAGCCTATATACATTCTACATATATTCTAAAGCCAGCTCTTCCTGTAGTTCTGTGTTTCACCAAACTCAGTACTAAGATAAAATGTTGCATATGTCTTTATTCTTTAACATATTACCCCATTTAAAAACAATAGATTAGAATTTTGCACACACAAACATAATATAGTATAGAATTGCTTTAATATATATTGTATACTGAAATGTGTGATTTTTCATTAGCACAACGAATCCCAATCAAATTACTCTAATGTAGAAAGGCTGAATAAAGAATAACAGAAACTCCTCCAGCCAAGGCAAATTACATAAACACAAAACACACTAATAGCTCTACTCTGTAATAGTAATAGAGGCTTGAGCGCCTTTGCTGATTGAACTGAAACAGCATTTTAATGAAATAACCTTCATTTGACATTTTGCTAACAACTATTTCACAGAATCATGTTTCGTTATAAAATGAGAGCCAATCTTAGCAGTGATTACAACGCTAGTTATTATAAGAATGTTTCTTATTTTATTCTCCCAATCAATACCTTCCAAATCCTATTCTATTGTTTATTTTTCTGCTTATAATTTGAAAGAGGAGTGGAGGGGCCCTAGGAATTTCCTGAAAGACATCATATTGAGAAATAGTATTGCTTTACAATCTCCAAAGTGTAGCCAAATACATTAGTACTTTTTTTACTTTAAAGCAACCATTTAAAGATAAGTGTTATTTTTCCATAAATGAGAGAATAAATTGAAGTCAACTGTGCTTACTGGCTTTCCTGAGATTGCATACTGGTCTGGACAAAATGACAATTGCAACCCAAATCTAGTCATTACTTCACATCTTTACACTGGAACTTAATTTGATTTGTCTTGGATCATCTAAAAGATATTAAGAAGTTTCATGAATATCAGGTTTGTCACTGTCTCCTAGATGATTATTTAGAACTCAATCCATCTTTGTATCTAATTTTAAAATCAATCGATTTTCTCAATTTCTGCTCATTAGAGCTTGAAGAAGCCATAGGGAACACTCACTTAGCAAATAGCATTTTGTCATATTATGAGTAGAGATAATACTGGCTCCTAAAGTTACAAAGATGAATAAGACATAATTCATGATCCCAAATAACTTGCTACAATGCTAATTATTTGCATATGAAAATGAAGCTAAATAGCAAAATTTCCAGGGCAGAAGTGTGTGAAAAGTAGGACTAGACCATAAAGAAAGAATATGCAGGAAAGGGAAGGATTCAGAGGAAGTAATATTTCAGTTATTGGATCGACAGTCAACAAATACAATGAAGGACAAGGTGGGAAAGAAAGTGACTAAGATACTAATCAAGGCTGCACTAGCGAGTGTTCTAGGTTCTAGAACCATATAATAATCAAGACAAAAAAACCCAAATCTCTTGCTGAATCATGTTTCCATTCACTGATTATCAACAGCTGTGCTGTAGCTTCTAGCGCTGGGTTCTGAAAGTCCCTGCCCCTGTGACGTTCACCTCTCAACCCAAGGATTATGTTTGTGCACCGGTTCTCTCAGCATTACTGTGTGTGTCTAGACCACACTGGGTCTGCTGGCTCTGAGGGGCCACTAAGCCCATCTGAATGTCTTCTTCAGTCATGTGTCATAATATACAGATGCCTTGCTAAATGCAGTATTGGAATTTTTCCAGGCTATACAGTGAGGAGATGTCTTGTCCTTCAATTCTCCTTTCCCATCTGACCCTTAACCCCCCCAAAAAGTCCTCTTCTTCTTCTTCTTTTAATATCTGCTGTTCCTTTATATCACACCTGTCTTATGTCTTTCATCTCATGATCTCATCCTAAAAGCAAAAAGCTACTCAAAGGGAAATAATCATGAAGTATTACAGAAATATTGTCTTTTGTTATGACTTGTGTCTAAATATCCCCCCAAAGCCTCATTTAGTCATAGGTGGGAAGTTTCGAAGGTGGCTGGATTAGCATGTGACTCTGCTGGAATTAAGCATGTGATGCTGGGATTAAGGGTGCATCCCCCTCAATGTGGGTGGCACCACACAAAGGGCAGCCAGCCTGGATGCCATACAAAGACAGGCTCTGCTGCTGCTCTTGTTTGCTGCTTGCTGCCTTCTGCCTGCTCTGCCTGTCATGGACTGCTTCTTCTCTGTGATGTCCCGCTGCCATGCCACCCTGCCTTGGAGGCAGCTGACTATGAACTGAAACCTCCACAAACTATAAGCTAAACAAACCTTTCCTCCTTTAACTTGTGGGTGTCAGGTATTTTGTCTCAGCAATGATAAAATTAACTAAGATTTATTAAACAATAATCCAGTTTAAAGTTAATCAGAGCAACTCTAACATAAGAGCCATTAATAAGAAGTTTTCCCACAGACTTGTATTCAGTATAGAATATAATTATGATATCAAGGATAGTGTCTGGGCATCTTTCTGATGACTGCAGAAATGATGGGATTATTCATCACCACAGAGAACACAGAAAATGGCCAAGATGCTTGGCTCATGTTTGCATGTTGACCTGTACATATTTGAGGGTATTTAAATGAAGAAACCTGCCTAGGTTTCAAAAACCAGGCAAAGGATACATATGAGCCAATCTTCAGTGGGCAGTAGTATTTGAAGCTCTGCAAAGATCATCTCATCCAACACTTCCCATTGCCACCAACTCATTTTATAGTCTCAAACCAAGCATAGAGGATTTTACTCAGTGACATGTGAGAGTCAAATGTGTATTTTGGCCAGAGTTAGCCACTCCCAGCCCAACTGTGAGCTACACCATAAATTTGGCGACAATGTTTCAGACAGAAGGAAACAAAATCTACACATTTCAACCTAAATATTAGGTCCAGTCACATTACACATATGTGAGAATTTTAAAATTAAACTATTTCTGGATGAAATGCTGGGTGCATCTCCTGACATACCTGCCGTGTTTAGTTGTCATCAAAGTGAACTCATTAAAAAGCAGAAGAACCTCAGGGCAAGAGATTCCTTGCATACATTAGGTTTGAGGAATGAAAGGCACATTTTAGGTGTCTCCAAAGAAGAGAATAGAAATAGTAGTTTGCTGCAGAGTTGAACAACACCCTAGGACAAACTCTTTAGAGTCTGTGGTTTTATTTCTATAACACAAACAAAAATAACTGCCCATGGGAAAAACAGCATCCCCAAGGGGAATAACAGATTACCCAGGAATTGGTGAGCAAACATCAAAGTAGCTAGTTCTTCTGAACAGCAGCCTCCAAAGTAAACCCTGGAGATTGGTCGAAGTACAACTGGCGGCATGCAGATGTATTCCTATCTCTCTCCTCATTACCATATTCTTCTCTTCCCTTATTCCAGAGCCTAACAGATGAGTATTTCATGTTCTCAACGCAAGGTCCAAATATCCAAGATGATGAACAATAACTTTCTCAGGAAAACAGAATGATACATGATTATGTATTATATTACATCCTGAGCTTTGGAAAATAATGGTCGATTCTATGAAATATCACAAAATTTTCTCCAGGATAAAAAATTTAAAATAAAAACATATTCTACCAAATGTGCCCTAGCGCCCCATTTTCCAGATAAACCTGTAAGAGATTCTGTTTGTTATTCATTCTTTCATTCAATAACTAGGGCTGATTTTAAATCTCAGCTCCACTGTTAATTACATGTTATATTCCAAATACTCCACCTGGTCTTGTAGACAAATTCTTTTAAAAATGTAAATACTGCATTCAAGGAGCTTACTGTTCCAGGTGGACCTCAATATTCAAATAAATAATTACAATAAGTTACTGAGTAATGGTGATGGGCACGTGCACAAGAGAGGTCCAAGGAAGGGGTGTGTGGGTCAGGGAAGGCATCCTAAAAAAGAAGAAAAATAGGAGGCTCAATTGTAGCTTTAAATGGCAGAAAGAGAGCTATAGAGCTCTCAGAGGTATCTTTAATAAGAACACTAATTTCACTTGTGATGGCTATACTATCCTGACTTAATACCTTCCTCAGGCCCCACCTCCCATCTTCATTGGAATAAGCATCATCCTAAGAGCTCACATGGCATGAAATCATCAGTGGCAGTTGGCATAGCCTTTCTCCAGATTCCCAGGGGATTACCTTGGAATATTCACATTGGAGCTTGCGATGAACTCCAAAGTGGATCCTTGCACTTCTAACAAACTCCATACAGAGTACAGAGTCATTTGGCTCAACACCAAAGCTCATGATGTCATGCCTAGATTGGCTACAGGGGTCTTTCTTGTTCTAGGTTCCTACTCTATTCTGGCAACCTGATGTGCCAGCCAGGATATGGCTACACCAACATTCCTAGGGATAAAACATGTGGTCCCATCTTAGTCTGCTTGGGTTATCATAAAAAAACACCATAAATATCAAAGTACACAAATAATCGATTGTTAGCCACACAAGGAGCCAACTTGGATGGGTCCGGCAGCCCAAGTCAAGCCCTCAGAAGACTGCAGCCCTGACCAAAAGCCTGCCACAACCTCTAGAATACTGGAATCGAAGGCACTTAGCCAAGCTGCCACTACATCCTGGACCTACAGAAACCATGAGAGATAACAGAGTTAATTTTGTCTTAATTCGATGTTCAAAACTGACTTGTTATGCAGCACTAGGTTTTTGATACAACCTATGTTTACTCTGAAGGTTCATCCAATATTTGTTATTTCATCATATTTCATTGATTATTTCTTCTGTCCTCTATTTCTGAAATCTCTGTTCCTCTAGTTTTTTAATATCTCAGGTTAAAAGAATTTCAGATTCTATTACTCTTCATTCCTTTCTGAGAGGATTATTTAGATTTTTCTGATGCAACTGTGTAAAGTTTTCCACTTTCATTTCATCAAAAATTCCCCAAATCTCATTTCTCTTATGTGAATGTTCTTTTAACAACACAGTATTATTATTTTTCATAGGTCTAATGTCTACTCTTGGCTCTCTGATAAAATTAATGATAGGTTGTTTTCAAATTACTTTTCTCCCTCCAAAATCTTTAATCAAATATATATAATACATGTATGTTTTTATAAATCTCATTTAGATGTTTGTCTGTCTGCTTTAGATATTTACTTTCAGAATCTGGTAATTCTGGAATATATGATAGTATTTTAAGAGGGAACTAAAAGTTGGGATGCAGAGCTCTCAGCATACCTGTGAGGGAGAGACAAAGGTTGACTTAAATTACGGAAAGCATATCACATTATTTGCTAAATTAGTTCATAAATTTATCATAATCTCAATAAGTGTACACATGAAAACATTTTCTAGAACATTTCTATGAACACAAGTTTTACAGTTTAAATGGAAAAATAAATGAAAAGTAGTTAATAAATTTCTAAAAAGGATTAGATATAGTAAATATTAAGCTATATTAAAAAGAAAACTGAAAATAATTTATCTTTAATGTGCCAGTATGTAAATATATCCTATAAAACTAAATATATATGCTGACATAATAAATCATAAAAAATAAAAAATCATAAAATAAATAAATCATAAATTTGGCATTTCAAATTAGATGAAAATATGAATTACTGTAAAAATTATATTCAATATACTGGATATTCATCTAGAAGAAAACAAGTAAAATCCATACCTCAGCCTTCACATCAAACTAAATTCCATCTACATCAAAGAATTCCATGTAGAAAAAGAAAAAAACAGAAATGACCTTGAACAAAATATAATACAGCTTTCTTTCTTTACTTTTTAGAGAACATTTTCAAAGGAGCAAAGACTTCTTTAGGTTTTTCTAAAACAGAGGCGCCATGGGCCGGAGATTTAACTCAGTGGTTTCGCCACCTGCTGCACAAGCACAAGGACCCAAGTTCAATACCCGGTACCAAAAAAATAAAATAAAATATAGGAGCCATAACAAAATCTAAATATGTAAAATAAAAGCTATTTTAAGGTAACCAGTGTAAGTAAAACCAAAAAAAAATAATAAAGTATGAATAGACATTGCAACTTTCAGTGCCTTTCAGTGAAAACAAAAAGGAATGGTATCCCCATTAGAAAATATGGACAGAGGCTACATGCATGCTCCATTCACAGAAGAAAAATCCTAATGGCTTTCAAACAAATAAAACACAGAAATTGTTAACCTCACTCATCATAAGAAAAATGCAAATTACAATACAATAAGATCTGTTTTCTTTTAACCTGCTAGACTAGAAAAAATCCAAATAATTGATAACACACAAATTATCTCAGGAAATATTTAGCCTCATACACAGCTCCTGGTGACATAAATCAGAACACCTGCTATACAGGACAATTTGACTGTATCTATCAAAGTTAAAATCATGACCAGGTTGCACTCTGGTGTGCCTCTTCTGTGTGTACACTGTAAGTGTGTAAAAGGACAGCTATGTGAGGATACTAATTGCCACACTTTGTACTGTCATGATAAGGGGGCAGGGAGGAACCAATACCCAAAAGTCTAACAAGAGAGATCTGGCCAAATCAATAGTGGTTCAATGGTACATGCTAACACTGTGTAGTGATAGAAATTAATGAAATAACTTTGTGTACAGACATGCGATTATTTGAAGATATATATTTTATGTGCAAAATTCCATAATGCAGTATTATCTCATTTGTGGAAAGGGAAAAATACAAAAATATGTATATACTAGTATGAAAAATATGTGTATAATTTAGAGTATTCCTGCATGTATTCACAAGAAATTGACTTAGCCTTCCTCACAGGAATATGTCTAGCTGAGAGGATAATATTAGAGGGAATTTTATTTTTCCTTGAATTTCTTTGTGTTTGCATTGCCTATTCAGAAAATTAATGAGAAAGTACATAGAGACTCTACAACAGATGACCTAATGCGGTAGAATATACACAGAAGATTCTGGAATCTTCTGGATCCCTAAGGAATAAGTGCATAGGTCTCTGAACAGTTTACCATGAAAAATGGAGAAAAACACAGATACACAAAATTAAAAAGTAAAATTATGCTATCATAACAAAAGAAACCAAAACTATTTTTTAAATGAACATTTAAAAAGTTTGAGAAGTGTTTGAAAATCTCAAGTAGACAATAATATGAAAGTATCAATAACATAATTCACTGAGGAAAGCATAGGGAATCTGACCATATATTAGTTTTTTAAAATTTTATACTGTAATTCTAGAACACCTTGGGTATATCTAACCAAAATTTCATCAGTAAACTTAGCAATTTTGTAAGAAAGCATGTACATCTAATTTTCTTGGTGTATATATTTTATAATCCTGCTAATTAAGTTAGACAAGAGTAGCAGAAGAGCTGTTACATACAAACTTCATTAAGAATGAAAGTGTACCAACCAGTCGTATTGGTACATCCCTGTATTCCTAGCACTCTGGAGGCAGAGGCAGGAAGATTTCAAGTTTAAGGCCAGCAGGAACCAATAAAAAAAGGAAAGGAAAAGGAAAAAAGAAAAGAAAAGGAATGTATAAGCATAATCTGTAAAATATTAGCCATTATGGCAGACTTTGTTCCTGTTCACCTATATTCATCTGTCCTCTTTTTTTGGTACACAGAAAGATTTTATTATCACATATCCTTGCATTTAGCTATGGCCATGTGATTTTTCTATAGCCAGTACAGTCTCAGCAGGAATGAACATGATTCTTGTGAAGCAGCAGTTAATCACCAGTGT
The DNA here is from genome assembly GCF_053883595.1 of Heterocephalus glaber. Classification (NCBI taxonomy): domain Eukaryota; kingdom Metazoa; phylum Chordata; class Mammalia; order Rodentia; family Bathyergidae; genus Heterocephalus; species Heterocephalus glaber. Next base: position 13,368,130 of record NW_028258325.1, on the reverse strand, counting down.
GTGATTCCCAGGTTCGCCCCTCCCTTCACTGATGGCACAGAAGCTGTGTTCCAGTGGAGGTGAACCCATGACCCAGCATGGGGAGCACAGCTGCTGCAGAGCCTGTCCCAGACCAAGCTGACTAAGGTGGCTAGACTCTCCTGTGTATTACAACACAATAGAGAAAAGGAGGCATTGCCCAAGACATCCATCAAGATACATACACGATAGAATAATACTCAGACACAAAAATAGTGAAATCCTGTCATTTGTGGTAATATGGCTAGACCAAGAAGTCATTATGTTGGCACACACACAAAAAAACAGGACACTACATGCTTTTACTCCCACGTGAAATCTAAAAAAGCTGGGCTCATAGAAGTAGAGAACAAGATAGCAGTTAGCAGAGGCCAGGAAGGGGAGGTTATGGGTTGGTTGGAGAGAGTGATTAAACTAGGGAACAAAGCCACAAACAGGAAGAGTAAGTTCTGGTGCTTTATTTCACAAAAGGGTGATTGTAGTCAAAAATATTGTATCACATATTTCAAAATAGCTAGAAGATAAGATTGCAAATGTTCTCACCACAAAGAAATGATAAATGATTGAATTGATGGATAACCCTAATATCCTGAGTTGACACTACACAATGTATGAATGTACTGAAACATCGAGCTTCACCCCATAAGGATGAATACTTATTACTGTCAAAAAAGAAATAATCTGTTAATTTAAATCAACAACATTTGAGATCACTTGAAACCACAAAATCATCTACCTCACAATGACAGATTCATCAATCAATTTCAATAGAATATGTAAGAGACAAGGCTTATTCAGGGAAAGAAAAGGTAGATCAGTGCTGCAATGATTAACCTTGATTGTCAACTTGATTGCCCGAGAGACGCCTAGGAGATTAGCAAAGCACCCTCTGTGTGGCAGGTGGCTCACTGGGGCATGACCTTGGGAAGAGTTTCTGGTCCTTAACTCCTTCTTCTGAGCTTTTCCCCTGCTCTCTGCTTCCTGATGCATGAGTTAACCTGCTTTTCTTTACTATATCCTCTTTCCCATTGATGTTTCTGCCTTAGAGCCAACCAACGATGGACTGAATTCTCTGAAACCATGAGCCAAAAATCAATCTTTTCTTCTTTAAGTTGTGGGTGGTAGGTTTTTTAATCCCAGTAATGAAAAGCTAACCAACACAAATTTCAAGAATGTATACTAGCTTAATATTACAAGTGAAAAATTCTATAAGCTTTCTGGTAAATCTTTATCATTCTACTTCAAAACAAAGGCTTTCTGCAAATTGTTTTCCTTAATGTGATAAATATTAAACAACACCAATTGTCATATTTATTAGTATACCAAAGAGAGACATTAAAAGACAGTCAATAAAAATTAAGCCTAAAGTGGTGTGGCTGTGGTCTGAATGTTGCACAAAATAAATGTGTTGAAATCTAATCCACATTATTGTGATATTAAAATTATACACAAAATTTTCTGTTTTCAGTTATCCAATTTAAAGTGTTTTATTATAGCATCGAAAACATATTAAGATGGCCTACTATAAAACAAGACTGGATATCCTCTCAAAACTTTAGATAGTGAAACAAGACATGAAATGTTTTTGGTAAACAAAAAAACTGTCATTCACAAATAATTTTATAGTATACTGAGAAAACATAGAAATCAACTGAAAACAATCTGAAGCAACAAAATAATCTACTTCTTTCTCATTCCCATTTCTTGAGTGTTTGGATGCTTTTGTGTTTGGATTGCTGATAAGTAGCTCTATAGATATCTCATCTCATGTCACAAAACAATTGCATGACCGATCTGATGCCCAAACAATAAATGTGAAATTTGAGACCCACTGGAGCAAATTATCATGCCAAATACCACTGAACTAATAAATTGACCAGAAGTCTCACTTAGCTCCCCTGACATCAAATCAAATAACAGAACTTCCCACTCTCCTGTTTTTACTTCAATAATTTTAATTTTGTATCAGACCTACTGAATAAATGTCAGTTTTGGGGATTACAGATCATACATAACAAATAGAAATTGTGGTTTCTTAAAATCTAACAATGAATATAGGCCATGCCACACTATATCCTTTACATTTTTTCTTCATTTTTTTCCTTCCTTCCTTCTCTTCTTCCCTCTCTCCTTCCCCAATAAATGATTTGTGATTGTACTGCTTATTTGGCACTTTGCACAGTTCTGGGTGATCTATAGTTTACCTTAGGTATACAATCCGTAGCAAAAAAAATAACTTTTGTAAGAATTCAAAAAGGAAACAAAACTGTGTGTTAGTACTTATTCATTTCTTGAGTTGTTGAACTAGTTAAGTTTCCTTTTCAATAGGGCTAATGCTTACTATTTAATAAACAATAATCTCAAGTCCATTAAACGAATTGCCCTTTAACTCATATCTTTTCAAAAAGAGAAAAAAACAGTCAGCCTTTGTGGTGGGTGCATCACGGAATAGAAATATAGCAGTGATGTGAATCCTTCTAGCGGAATGTAAAGAAGGCCAGTGGGAGCATTGTTACCTTAACACCTTTTCCTCTGCCTTTACTGCCCCCTGTATGTTCCCTCCTATAAACTTTAATGGGCTTATTTTCTATGTTTCTTTCTCCTGCTATTAAATGATAAGGTCTGCAAGTAACCATGAATTATCTCTGGTACTTTTAGTGGAGCTTGAATAGAAGCAGGTCATAAATAAAAATGTGTTTCATCAATGAATAAAAACACTACCTCTTGGTAGTAGTATGGTAGGATGGCAAAAATCAAGTGGAGAGAGGAAAGCTGATCACAGGTAAAGTGACCTTGTCTTAGAAGAATTCTACCACTCTTTGAAATCATGTCAGGAATAAGCGAAAGTGAGGAGGTCTGCTGGATTCCAAAAAGCCTCTCACGTCCCATGAAAAATGATCAATGTAATAACCTATCTCAGCCTTGGAAACCAGAGCAAGCTGCCATTCCTAGAGATTCCTAGCAGAAATATAAAAACAAATACTGTATAGAACTGCGAAAATGGAAAGAATTCTTGTTCACTCAACAGTCCAATTGTGAGCATTCCAAGAGAGTTGTACAGGTGCACTTGTTGGAATTGCGGGTTCAGGACATGCCAGCCCATGATTCAGTGCTTCGCCATTGAGAAAACAGAAACAGGAAGATCTCTCTGACCTGCTCCTACTGCTTTCCCCTGCAGCACAACATATAAATTAAAGTTCCTCACCCTTTCTCCTATGACCCAGGCCATCAAACCAGAGACAGCCACTCTTCTACCCTCTCTGCTGCCATGAAGCTCATCATGACAGGTGTCCTGCCCTCTACTTAGAAAGAAGAAAAGTCACACAGAACAACCCCCAAAGAACCTGAATAATCATGGCTCGTTACATCCTTCCGAGTTTATTCAGTATTAATTAGATCCTTTTGTCCTCCAATCATACCTCTGCACCTTTGTCCAAAAATATATATATTTTCACCTTTTTACTTGGGTATTTATTTCCAAAGTCTCTTGTGTCACATCAACATTACACTTCATTTTTATGTTTTTCTTTTATGAATCTGCCTTTTACAATGGGGATCTCTTCTATGATCCTGATGATAAATGAGAAAAATAATCTTGTCATGCCTACAGAACCCAGATGTATTCTGTCTTGTTGTTCTGTCATCCTTAATGTGCAGCTCCATCTCATAGCCCAAGATGACCATTCTAGCTTCTTCAAGAACATTTGACCACGCAGGAAGGGAAAATAAAAGGACTATGTGTATTACTTTACTTTAAAAAGTGTGATGGTACGCAGAGCACATCTGTCCTTCTACCATCTGCCCAAATCCAATCATGAGGCCTAAATCAGAGAACTAAGGCTGATAAATGTTCTCCATACAAGAAAATGTTGTCTACAGAAGAAAAGTTATTGGTGAAATAATAATAAGCATATGCTATAGCATAATTTGGACAAAATTAGATTCATAGGAAAGCAGCTAGAAAATTATCTTGTATGAAGGAATAGCATTGTGTTCTGGGAAAAATGGAAATCAACTTCACAAAATCACTCCTAAAATTTTTGAAAATCCCACGAAAAGTTTGGGGCGGGATATGTAACTCTCAAAGACCCCAGGGTAAATATGTCTATAAATAAGATGATGCCATGGGCCACAGAAATAAAAAAGTCCCGTGGGTGTCAGAAGAGAACAGCATAGAGGGGCCTCAGGGAGTTTCAACAAAAGGGCAGTGAAATGACTTTTCCTAAAGGAAATGATGGCCTCAGTTCTCTGTTAAATCCCAATATCAACCTGCTTCTCATTGCTGGAACACAGAAATGACTAAGACGATCTAGAGTAATTGAAATTTTTTCTTCTATCCTTCACTTGTATGTAAGGTACATACATCTCAGAAATGATCACATAGATCTCAAGTAAATTAAAACTTTTTATCTATCCTTTCACTTAGAACTGTAAGGATCAAGCACCTCAGAAATGGCCGAGTAGATCTAAAGTACATGCATTCTTTTCTTCTGTTCATTTACTTAGATCTGAAATGTTCAGAAAGGAGACCTCACCAAAAGGACTCCTTTCAAGCTACTCAGTCTTACGAAGCCAGCAGAGCTCTCTCTTTGTAAAGATGACCAAAAAGAAAATTCAGATATAAAAAGATAATATGCTTCAAAAGAGAGAGATCAGTCTGAGGAATGTGGAAATGCTTATCAGTGGAATAGATTTGCTGCAAAAAAAATAGTATTTTTGAATATATAAATTGTGTTCTCAAAGAAAACATAAATCAAGAAATAGGCAGTCATGAAAAAGAGAATTATCTAAGATCAGAAAGGAACACAATAATTAAACATATAATTGCTGAATTAAAAATTGCACTGTAAATAGTAATTAAATATAACTAAATGCAACATCAGAAAAATTAGTGGAGAGAATAGTCTAACAAATGAGGAAAAGGATAAACATATGAGAATTATAAAGTATCACAATAAAGTATATAGAGAAAAGTGTATTTAATGATATTTAACCTCACATCTTGAAAGGTAACTCAAGACCAGTAAAAATTAGTAAAATTAAATGTGCTCTCAGCCTTGTACTCAGTAATTATATTCAAAAATAAAGAAGGAAAAATCCTGTATGCACCCACTTGAAATAAGAAGTAAGAGAAATAAGGAAGGGAGAGAGGAAATAAAAGATGTCTTTTGGCCTTCCAATAATACAAATTCAAAAATGTCAAGGACTTATGTGCAAAATCTAGGAAGGGGTCTGCCGGATAGCAAACGTTCAATAGGAATGTTCAGTAATGAAATTTCAGTGTTTTGAGCAGAAAACCTTTTGACCTCAAAATTCTTCAGTAAGCAAACTATCCTGATATGAGGTCAAAAAACAAGGCAACCCCACATTCAGATTTAGAAAGTACACTTTGATTCTATACTCTGTGCAAAACAAGTCTACATTTGTATGAGAGTTGGCCAAGGAATTCTTGAGTAAAATATAGACATTATGTGTTTTTGTAATGGTACCTAACCCCCCCCTTTCTCTCTCTCTCTCCTTTCATCAACCCCTACATGCAAGAAAATCAAAGGATAGCTCCATCAACCACCACTCTTTTAGGGAGACCAACACCTCAGTGGAATACATTGAAAATATTTCTCTCTAATTATCTGAAATTTCCACAAATAACTCCTTATACAATTGATTAAATGAAAATGGGACTCACTTTTAACAAGTGAATTTGTGTGTGTGTGTGTGTGTGTGTGTGTGTGTGTGTGTGTGGTATTAGGGACTGAACCAAGGCCTTGCCACTGAGCTACATCCCTAAGCCCTTTTTAATTATTTTTTGAATTTTTGAGACAGCATCTCACTAAATCAATAAATTACCCAGACTGGCCTTGAACCTACAATCCTGGCTGCCATAGCCCTGCACTTATAGGCATGTACCTCCATACCCCAACTCAGTGATTTTTTAATAAAAGAATTCTGTGCAAAGCTCATTTCTCATTAGTAACTCCCCAAACTATGGACATCAAGATGTGGAAGTATTTTGGTGTTTAAAAAAAAGTAACAAAAATAAAAGTAAATGTAGAATAAGTTATCATTAAAGATTAGACACTTAAAGCAGATGAGAAAATACTTTATAATCTAAGTGAAAGAACATATGATCATACATTAACAATATTAACAATGTTTTAATTAACTAATAAAGCACACATTTATTAGAACTCTGGGTTTTGCCTATGTATTTATTCATTCTTGCAGTGCAGAGATTTGAAGACAGCGATGTTAGCATTGTAGATAAAGACTCTACCACTGACCTACTGCCCACCCTAAACTCTTGGTTTTAAATTCCAGATTATCTCAATAAAAATTGGGATTTAGGTTGAAAGTAGCAGAATAAACCCATATTAATGTTTCCATTTTATCCAGGAAGAGTATGTGCAAGAGGGTTTTTTTTAAGTACTTGTTTATAATTTAAGTCACTTAAAATTGCCTTTTAAAAAACAAAGCGAATTCTCACAAAGACCTGCACTGACTCGACGGGCTCCTGCGGAGGGGAACGCTCGGAATCCACATCTCCACACCGGCCCTTTCCGGGACCAGATGCCACCCTGTTGCTGCAGCCTTCACACCACAGATTAAAGAAACATTCTTTCCTGGGGCCCCCTATGCTACCTACCCTGGAAATTCTCATCCCTTCCCTGGTGGCCATGCAAATAAATGACTCCTCCCCTGGGAGCCTCTGGTCTCTGGATGCCTGCTTCAGTGCCACCTGGCACTGACCTGCTGACTTCTCCCTCCCACCACACCTTGGGCTGGAACCCACCACATTCCACACACCCAGAGCCATCAACAGCTGCTTTGTCCGGAGCTTACAAAATCCAAGTGCTGTTAAAGGGCCTTCTGGCACTGCTTCTTAGTCAGGACATTTTGGCTCATCTGGACCTGGGATGACCCATTTGGAGCTTTCTGGTCCAGCCTGCATAATTTCTACTCCCTGTAGGCAAACATAGAAAAAGGTCTCTTTTCCAGAAGTGCACATGGATTAGCCAATCAGGAGCCATTTACTAGACTAAGGAGTCCTCCAGCTGGCTAGTTCTAGTAAGGATCCAGAATCTGAGGGTCCTCTCCAGTGTTACAATGCACTGCCCTTTGCCAGGCAGCGGTGGCCAGGGGGTGGGGGGTGGGGTGGTCCCAGAACTCACTCATCTTCGACACTCTCACCTCACAACAAAGCCACCCTGCGAAAGCTCAACCCAGCGGGACTCAGAAATGAATCCCTGGTCCCCATCCTGCCTCCCGCTCAGAAGTCTCCCTCCCTGGTCACCTCTCAAAGGGAGCAGGCACTGAGGTCCTGTTGAGAAGCCCCCGTATTTGCTTTCCTCTGTTTGCTTTCACACCTTTCCTGCTTTGGGGGAGGTGATCCGGATTGGGCTTTAAAGGAGCCCAGCTTCTGAGCACTAAGTTCCACTGAGGAGCGAAAGTAAACAGGAAGGCGAGGGGCCCACAGGAGTCTTTATAACCTGTATGTTAAATTATGTCAACAGGGTTGCTGAGAATAAGATCTGTCCAGGAAATTCCACAACTGAATGGTGAAAACGCCAAGGCACCTGAGTGGAGAGGCCTGGGTGGCATTTGCTTTGATCTAAGAGAGCTGTAAGTTATAAGAGAGCTTGGGAGGAGAAAATTTAAAGACAAAGAAAAATACAAGGTAAAATAATCCAAAAACTTAGACTATTGCTTAGAGGCACCATCCTAAAGATCGAAATCAGACCATGGCTGCAGAGAAGCAGACATTGTTTGATTTAGATGTAGAGCTTTTGGGAAGAAAGGCTGATAGGGTTTGTCTGCAATGTTCAGGACTTTTTCTTTTCAAAAAGGGACTAATTTCAGTCTCAGAAGAACACATCCAAGTTATCAAAGAGATATGAGAGGCAAAAACACTACCTCCGCTTTTCACCTACTCCAAGGGACACAGTCCCACGTGGGAAATCTGAAGCTGCCCCCGTGGTCTTTCTCAGAGACATCAAAGGACATTCGGCTAGGTTTACTAGTTTACAATTGGAATTTGTCTTTATGAAAACGTCTGGCTGTGTAATTTATGGAAATTAAGCACGCATGCGTCTCCATTGTGCAAGGACGCATTATGATACAGTAGGATTAGGCAGAGAGACAGGGACTTCCTGATACATTAAAATACTTTGTGTCTAAATATTAGCTGAGAAATTTAAAAACCCTATTCTCCATCACAAAAGGGGGAGTTTCAAATTTAAACTAGTTTTGCTGTTTTAATGGAAGGATGGTAGCCTTCTTATGTATGTTTCATGTTTTACCCTGAAGATTACATAATTGTTTCATACTAAGAGATTTTTTTTTAGACTATTGCTCTGCTTTGGAAATAGAAAGAGCTATGTTCAAAGAACACTGCCTTGGGCTGATTTTAATTTGCTTAATCTAGAAAGTCTAGCAATTTCTGGTAAATATTGGGAGTGAGCAAATCCAGAATTTTCAGGGAAGCCTTGATTTCTTTTTCCCTTTCATAAACTATTACGCGCTCTGAACTTTGCAAGTGGAAAATTTTATTTTGGTTAAAATACCAACTCTGTTAAGTTAAGTTTGGAAGAAATATATTTCTTTTTCTTGACTCTTGAGTTTTATGGAAAGCACTTCTCTGAAAGTTTAGAAATAGAAAAGTCAGCAACAATAACAGTCGTGATAGCTGGCAATAATGTTCCTACACATGCTGTTTGTTTTTCAGACTAAGCACATACATTTACTTAGTTGATCAAAGTACCTTCACTTGTCTGGAAACTCAGTTCAGTTTGCCTTTCACAATATTTGGTCTCAGCTGGTCACAACTGGCCAGGGTAGGAAGGGTTGTCAAACAGCTATGCACATGCTGTCAGGAATCTAACAAAATTCAGCAGGTGTTGCTTTGGCTTTCTGGAATTGTAAAGAAATTCCAGAGATGTTCACACTTAGATTTGCTGAGGACTTGGAGGAGCTGTTTTCAGAAACCACACACTTCTTGATGCATGTGTCCATAATTTTTGTCCACTTAGGACAATGTGAACATATAATGCCCAATCAAAAAGAAGAAATAAGAGTTAACATTGATTATTTGGAAAATATGTGGCTATATATTAAATAACTTTCCCAATGTTGCTTTTAAAAAACTGGCTGAAAATTACTAAGAAACGTGGAAACTAGTGGAAAACTGGATCAGATGTGTCATATTTATAGTCACACAAATAAACACGTTTCACATTGTTGGAGGTGCTTACTCTTTTGAAATAGGAAAGATAGCGCTCCTTTTCAAATGGGAACCCTGCCATCTAGTGGAAGATTGGGAAATCACAGCTCATCGTTAACATTGAAATGGTCCTTTGAGTCATTTTGGAATTACAGCACTTCAAAACTATTGTATAGATTGAGAAATTGAAGCTGAGATTTGGCAGATGTTTCGGGAAGGCTAGCAGGGAACCAAAGGCAGTGCTTTTAAATAATATCAAAATATCTGGCTTCTCAGTTATAACACTCAATAAAAACAAGATTAACTTTATTTCATTTTATCTAAGAACATTTTCTGCAATCTGGATTTATGTTCATTTAATGATGACCCTTTAACGGTTCACACGTTAATCTATTAAAAATTTTATATTATTCTCTCTTTAATTATTCTTTTCCCTCAAGGATACATTTCAATGCCTTATGAAAACAAAGAAAAGGAAAACTTTGCTTTTTTCACTATATTCTTGGTTTTGATGGTCTGTTATAAAATAAGTGATCCAGAAACAAATAATAATAACCCAACACATTTTTATATTTCATTGAGTCTTGAAATTATCTTTTGAATTTCCTAAATAAAAGTTGATATATTTAAAAAATCATAGCACTACTGTGTTAAAAATTCATTTACGCAGATCTACATTTGAAAAGGAAACTTGAACAAACTGGTAAAGAAATATTACTCACTGGAGAAAACCAGGTGAATGGGAAAATATAGTTCCTATCCTATTAAATAATGTCTAATAATAAGGAGTCTCTTTCCCTAATTCATTCAACAAATACATTTTGCATCCCTACTGGGTATCAGGTAGTGAGACATAACAGTAAATGACACACTTCCTATCTTTAAGAGCTCTTGTGCATCAACTGTCAAACACAAATCCACAGTCCTAAGCGTCATGGAGGATGTGAAAGAAACAACTGTACAACATGGCGCCGACAGGGCTCCACTTTGCTCTGATGTAGGTCAGGGAGGTGAAGTCATTTTGTTTTTGGTACTGAAGATCAGCCCTAGGGGCACCTGCATGCTAAGCAGATGATCTGCCACTGAGCTACATCTTGAGCCTCAGGATTGTGAAGAATCTTGATGTGACCAGGAAGAGGAACAGCTTGCTCAGCGTGGACCCCAGTGTGTGATTTGACATGGACGTAAAGCAGGTAACTCGGGAGTGCACAGGAGCAGAGTGGAGGTGCTTAATCCTTCCTGGAACCTTGTACAGAAAAAGAATTGAAATTCTCTTCCAAAATATTAAATATGTGTTAATTCTTAACCAAATAAATAAAATAATGAATTCGCTTCTAGATACCACACTCCCAAACGTGTGGACCCAGAGGCGGATTATCTGGGGAAGTGGAAAGAACATGGATATAAGCCCAGAGAAAAAGAATTTATCCTGGGGTCGTTTGCTCTTTTCTATTAGGCTGAACCTCCTGAAAGATATCATTTCATGAGCTGACTGTCAGAAAAAAATATGGTTTCTTACTCAGATGCACTTTTTAAATTTTTAACATAGTTTTAAATGTTGTAAGGGAACATGAATGTGGATGAATTGGCATAAACAGTGCATCCACATCAGCAGCACCCAGCCATATTCACTTGCTTCCTAGACTTTTTTTATTTTTGAACTTTATATACATGGAGTCCATTCAATATGCCCCATTCTCCTGTTCAGACACTTTTTTTTTGTACCAGGAATCAAACTCAGGTCCTTGCGCTTTCACAACAGGCAGCGAAACCACTGAGCTAAATCCCCGGCTCCAGACACTTTTTTTTTTTTTTTTAGTACCAGGGATCGAACTCCGGACCTTCTGCCTTCGAAGCAGGCAGCAGAACCACTGAGCTAAATCCCCGGCCCCTAGACACTTTTAAAATGCCAGACCCAATGGAGTTAACTCACATTTCTTTCCTGCATTACTACTTCCGTCAGGGACATTCAGTGAGCAGCGTTCCTCAGGTAAGGACAACCAGGGCTCAAAGCCCAAATAATCTTCCTTGGATTCCAGACAGTGGGCAGCACTGACTACCTCCACTTATCAAAGACTTTAATGCCGGTACACATGCGCTTTCATCTAGGCCAAGTGTTTGGCAAATACTTTTGCAAATATCCAGATTATAAATATTTTCAGCTTTGCATACCACGTACATTCTTTTCCTTTCCTTTTCATTTTCCTCCTCCCCTTCCTCCTCCTTTTTCATCACCCCTTTTTAGATGTAAGAAAATCACTTTTGGTTTTATAGTCATATAAAAGCAGGCCTCAGGCAATATCAAGCCTTTAGTTTGCCTACACATCTGAACCTGGTGTGACCTCCAAAGTGATCAATCATTGAAAATAAATGCAACCTTTCCCTCCAGCACAAGAAGAAACTGATTTTTTCCAATCTCCTGATAAACCATTCACGGATGGATTTTGAATCCATTTCTGCAAGCACACAGAATACCTTGGTGTTCCTGTGTGTTCGGATTAGGCAATCTCCTGACAGTCCTAGTGACTGAGAAGGTCCTGCAGGTCTCCTGCTAGTGTCAGCCCTTCCATTCCTTGATTTTCAACTCCTCATTCAAGAATCTCATCTCTTCTGGGCATTCGGAGAATGTGCCTCTAGTCCTGCATAGAGCCATGCTTATCCAGGGAGGAGATGGGAGTAGGGAGAAAATTCTCCTTCGGCTAACCTTTTGAGAGTACAGGGGACTGGCTGTCTGTAGTTCACTACCAAGAACAACAACACACAGACTAACCCTAACCTCCCCGTGTCCTGAGCCCCCTGAGGCTCTGGAGCAGGTTCTGATGTCACGGTGATGCTGAAGCTCAATGGCGGCATCTCAGCCATCACTTAGTGGGACATTTTCATTCTTGCCTTGGAGAAGCTAACATGGCCTAGAAACTTGAAGCGCATGAAGGTTAATTTATATGTATGTTGACTTGTCTGATCTATAGAGTGCAGTTGTTTGGTCAAATCCTAGTGTAGATGTTGATATGCAGATATTCTTTAGATGTGCAAATAAGATGAAGGCCTTTCAAGAAAGATGGGGTTTTGCCTCCAAGCTGCCTTTGGATTCAAGACATAGCATCAACTCTTTCCCAGGCCTACAATTGCTGGCTACCCTTCCGGTGTCCACTGTTTTTTAAGCCAATCCTTAAAGCATCTCTTTCTATCTGTGTACCCTGCTGTCCCTTCTGCTTCTCTGGAGAACCCTGACTAACACAGGGGAGCCCCTTCCCACAGCTGTTCCCACTGCTGCCATCTGGAAGAGAGCCCTGAGCCAGCTTCTGGTCTTGAGAGCCTTTTTCCCACGTGAATCTGCTCACACTTTAAGGCCTTGTCTGGAATTATTCTACTTCTTTAAGTTTATCAATCTGCTCCTATTCCAGAGGTCTACAGGAAAATAGCTACCATTGAGGCAATGCTTTCAGACATCCTATACCTGCACTCTCTGTAGTTCACCTGCTCCTGTTTCTCTCCAACTTCCTTCCTCTTCTGCACACTTGACTTCCTGCAATGTCTGCCTCATGATTGTCCTTTCACTGCCCTTTGGATTTAGTGATGGTCCCAGAATTATACCTCTCCTTTGGCTCCTAAAGATCTCTCTCTCTCTCTCTCTCTCATTCACCTGCTTTTCCTGTGACAAGTAGGATTTTCTTGCCCCACCTGCAGCATCTCAGAACATATCCATATGATGAAGGTAACGTTTGATCTCTAGAATGAGTAAAAATACCTTCTATCCAAGCTTACAGTGATAATGAAATGCTGTACAACCTGTAAAACACATGAAAAGTACAAAAGTCAAGGGTGCTGGCTTGATTTTAGTGTCATTAAGGGGCTTTGAAGTCAGGATAAGAACAGAAGCAAAAATGGTTCTAGAGGGACCCCCGGGGATTTAGCTCAGTGGTTCCGCTGCCTGCCCAGCAAGCATGAGGACCTGAGTTTGATCCCTGGTACAAAAAAAAAAGGCTCTAGATTTAGAGGGCTGAAATGTCTCAGGCTCTGTCCTTCTCTGCCTGATACAGATTCTGATGACCACCTCCTAGAGTTCCCTTCTCCATTTGTAGATCTTCCTCTGAATGGTAACCAAAGCCATTCATTGACCAAGAACTTCTGATGTGATGACTACTTGTCCCAAAATGATAAAACTTGAGGTCTTTACAATTGCAGGCAAGGACATATCTACTACCTGGACTTAAAATTGCAGTCTCGCAGGAAATGTCACCAAATTATTCATTAGAATGTAACTATCATCAGTCCTTCTCCACGACACGGCTTTCAGAAGTCTATGAAAAAAACATCAGAGTCTTCAGCTGGATCTTCAAGACCATGCACAGTGTGGTCTCAATCTATTTTCCATCCTACTTCCTTTGATTCATCTACACAGTTCTACTCTTCTTCTAACATGATCCAGTCAGCCATTTTTAGCCTACTTTCCTTGCCACATGCCTTTAAGTGAGCAATGGGGCAACTTCCACATTGCCTGCTCCCGAATCATCATTACTTTTCAAAGGGCAATGCTGGTGTCTCCTATTCTGCAAAGCCAAGACAGAATCCACAAACACAGCGATCTATGAAGCACGGCAGTAGCTACATGTTCTTCTGTCCTGAGACCATCTCAGTCATTCTGAAATCAAAGTTATTCTGAGGATCTATTGTGTGGGCTTCCTCAAGTTCTCAGGAAACACACTGATGAGTTACAAAACTCTTTTCTCAAGTGAGGAACCACATGTGTATTTGCCTATGATATTGCTTTTGGAAATAGAAATTGGGACAACTTTTCTGGAAAATTAATATTCAGGTAGCCAAACACTAGAAACAACCCATACATCCTTCAGCAGGAGAATGATTAAGCAAACTATGGCCTATCCATACCATGAATACGAATTATCTATTAAAAGCAGCAAAGTATTGATTCATACCACAAACCACATAGATGGATCTCAAGGGCATTATGCTAAGGGAAAACAGCTATTCTTTTTTTTTTGGTACCAGGGATCAAACTCGGGTCCTTGTGCTTACACAGCAGGTGACGAAACCACTGAGCTAAATCCCTGGCAAAAACACCTATTCTTAAAGGGTATGTACTATATAATTCTTTTTAAAGGGCATATACTTAAAATCACATAATTATGGAGATAGAGAAAAGATCAGTGGTTGGTAGGAATTAAAGTTGCCTCGGAAAAACTTGTTCTGTTTAAATTACATAATCAGAGGGCTCCAGGAAAGCTATTGACATGAAAAAATAAAATATATTGATTACTTTATACTTTTAACTATGTTTTTTGTATATGTTTTTAGAAAAAATAGGGATGAATTATTCACAAGTACACAGAAAACTCACAAATTAAAAATAAAGCTATTAACTCCACAAAAAGTAAAAAGTTTTATAAGAAATGATGAAAGTTTTATAAGAAATTGATGGTTTAAATCAGCAAATAGCAGTTATATAATAAAGAATATGATATTTGCTAATAGTTTATGATACTTGAATATTGATGTAACTAATATTTTGTATAATTATATTGGGTGAAAGAGAGAAAAGGATTGCTTAGTTAAATAATAAAGAAAAAAAGAAAAGTTTCATGACAATTAAATCTTTGCTTTCCAGGGCAGAAAGATGAAGTATTGTATAAATCTTTTAAAAGTCAAGATATAATTATTAAGCATGTTATTGGATTATAGGGTGATAAGTACTAGTGAAAAAGTAACAAAACCTTTTAAAGGTTGCTGCTTCTAAAGAGAAGAAAACCAGGCTTGTTAGTGGTTTTAAAACTGCTAGAACTATTTTAATCATAAATTTATTAGAATTGCTGAATTTAAAAATTATGAATAGCAACTTCTATAAATATAATAATTATGTAATTTTGTGTCTTTGAAACCAATAGTGCTAATTCTACAACTTAGACAGATGTAGACTAAAAAAAATGTAAGTTAGAGAAAAATACAAATTCATAATAGAGTTGTGCCTAATAGTAGTAATATAGAAAAGAATTAGTCTAAATATACAAGAATGTAGAACATTAAGTAAAAGAGAATCCATTCAAAACTTGAAGCCAGTAAAATATTTCCAAACTCCATTACAAATTTAGGACATGGCACATTTTGTTAACGTGTTAATTTTGTTATATGACATACTTACACATGTATGCATAAACAGAGAAAAAAGATTTGAAGCAAACAACTGATAGTTTAACATTTTCTAAATACTATGATTTGTTTCAGTATTCACAGAATTTTGCGAAATTTTCTAACTTCTAGAAGACTTTTATAATCATAAAAATAAAAAATTCAGTTTTTAAAAGCAAATCAATATATCATACTTAATAAATTTGGTATAAGGGTATGAATTCAGTTAGTTGAATTCAGTGATGACTTCCCTAGTTTATAGCAGGGATTATGTCTGATTATTACACCTGCAAGAGCTCCAACTCAGTCCTCAGTGACTATTTGCTAAATCCAATCCAGAAGCAATCCTAGGTGCAGATTCCTTAAAATCCATATGGCTAAGGGTCATAGCTCCCAGAAAGTAAAATTTCATATGAATATACCAATATCATGTCTTCATTATAAGGGAATATTATATTCTAAACTACAGACTTAAATGTGTTCCTTCATCTAATTTTATAAATATTTTTCAAATTAGTATTGTTCATTTGTAGTGGAACTTAGAGCAGCTCTGATCAGACTGCCTAATAACCACAGGAAATTGTTTGGGCAGTGTGTTCATTTGCTGATCGTGTATAACATCAATTGTGTGTGATAGAGCAAGACAAGTTTGGTTACTAAAAAGCTCCAGGAAAAACATAATCAGAGAGAAGTGACAGCACACTTGACCCACTCTTAACAAAGCAATTAACATCAAGTTTGCAGAGTGGTTTGTACACATGAGGCCCGACTGGGGAAAAGGATGTGATCAATTTTCAAAACTTACACAAAGCCCAGGGACATCTCCTCCAATTTTTGAGTCAGAATTGTGCTTTGGTTGGATTAGAGAAAGCACACATGCTCAGTAATCATAGTAGCTGGCAGAAAAAGGTTGATATGATAAAGCTGAGCTGGG
The DNA here is from genome assembly GCF_053883595.1 of Heterocephalus glaber. Lineage (NCBI taxonomy): Eukaryota > Metazoa > Chordata > Mammalia > Rodentia > Bathyergidae > Heterocephalus > Heterocephalus glaber. Next base: position 13,351,817 of record NW_028258325.1, on the reverse strand, counting down.
TATGGTGATGCATGCACACCTGTAATTCCAGCACTCTCGGAGGCTGAGACAGGATAATTGCCAATTTGATTCCTGCCTGAGTAACTTGGAGACTTACAGAGAGCCCTGTCTCAAAACAAAAAATAAAAAAGGGTTGAGGATGTAGCTCAGTGCAATGGCCCTGGGTTCAATCCCTGACATGAAATGAAGGAAGGAAGAAAGGAAGGAAGGGAGGGAGGGAGGGAGGGAGGGAGGGAGGGAAGGACAGAGGGAGCCAAGGCTCAATAAATCTTCAGCTGTGATTGGGAACCAAGGGCAAATGACTGAACTTTCAGCCCCAACACTCACACTAGATACACATCTGAATATGCTTCTCACAGTTCATGTAGTATCTCTTTGAAAAGTTTCACCCTTTTCTCAATGTGGGTAAATCTGAATTCATATGAAAGATGCATTCTTATGGCCATGTGTCTTTCCATAAATTGAGGCAAGTTTTCCCCAGCTCAAATTATTGTACCACAGAAAAATCCCACAGCAAAAAACTGTTCATCTCCAAATCTTTATAAAAGCAAAATATTAACCAAATAATTAACACACCCTTATGTATGAGACATAGTGATGGGCACTATCACAGAGATACTAATATAATGTGTGCCTTTGAAACCCAGGCCTGTCGATTATGTGTAAAATCAGGCAGTTTATATAACCTCCAAGCAGAATTCCAATACAGCTTGTCATACGAGGACAATTTTCACAGTAAGGCAGGCACTGTTGTCTCCTAAGAAAACAGATGTGAGCCTCTAAGACTCCCTGCCTCTAAGACTCTCTCTCTTCCCATGAATCATCACAGTGGCCCTAAAAGTGATGGGGAACTACAGATCACAGTGGGTTTACAAAGCACACAGCCCAGTGTTCAACAGGCAGGAACCCCCCGGGGACTCACTGCTTGCTGTCCTGTCCTCCAATCCTTTTTCACTGACCCAATCAGAGTTTACAGATAAGCAGAAAAAGCACCCAAGACAAAACCCACTTCACAAGCTTTGTTTACAAGGCTATGTTTTAAAAATCATGTTCCAGTCCACTTCTCCAGGTCCTTTCTCATCATTTCTCACCAATTTCCTAAACACACGTAAACATGTATGCATAACCATACACGTGAGCCCATACCACACACACACACACACACGCGGGTGCATGCACTGCTGGACTCTCCAGCACACAATCAATAGGATCCTGATTTGCTAGATTTCTCATTTTGCTACAAAGAAATGAAGTTCTTTTATGAATCCGAGTCACTTGTACATTTTCCCTGCTTCGAATTCCCATTATTCTCTTCCTTATGTGGCAGCCTTTTATTTATTTTGGAGAACTACCTGGAATAAACTTCCTCTGTGAAATCCATAAAAATAATCATTTTCTATATGATAAACTACCCTGTAATTTAGGGGCTCCTTGGGACTAGATTCTGTGGGTGTGTAATTTAGGTGAGCCGAAGCTGGGTGATTCTTGGCTCGACCTACTCAGGTGTCCTCGGTTGGCTGCCAGGTCTGCTAGGGGCCAATGGGCCTGAGGTGACTCATTTATACTCCACATGGTCTCGAATCTTCCAGCAGGTGAAGCTGGGCTGTGTGGAGAAATTGAGCAAGATTATATGAGAGCAGGTGGGACTGGGGAAGACCAACCAGTCTTTGCCCAGAGCTAACATAGCAATACTCTTGCTGTCTTCTGTTAATCAAAGGAAGTTTCAAGGGCAGCCCAAAATTCAAGGGATGGGATGACAGACTGCCCTCCTCATGGAGTGAATTGTGAAGTCTCTTCCTAGAGCAGTGGTGGCGAACCTGTAGCATGTGCGTTGTTTTTCTTCTAAGACAAAAGATCTTAATGTGTGAAGCATTCAGGTTTAATTGTGGTGTTGTGCTTTGTGATAAATAACTGGAGTTTGGGTTGCAGTTTGGACTCTCAGTCTCTAAAAGGTCCACTGTCACTGTCCTAAAGGGTGCTGATACAAGGATGAGTAGAGAAAAATGTAGTTATTTATATATCCAATCTGTTAAATGTTCCTTTGCTCTTCTAGAGTGAGTTAATAGATGTATTGTGTATGTTTCCCCAGAATTTGTCTCTGCCCGCTCCAGTGTATCTTTGTACAGATTATATGCTTCAAGGACACATGGCTTTTCTTTATGTTGGGGAGAATATATGCAGATATATAGTAGACATTATAAAGTACTTGTTGAATTAATAAAGTGATGAAATGGCTATATATATATATATATATGAATTGTGATAAAAATGTCATGAATGTTTACATTTTAAAAAGATTTATTTTTTTGCACCTTTACATAGTCTCTCTTGGTTCTTATTTTTTCACCCTTGCCCAGCCCTCCCTTCAAATTTCCAAAGATGAAAGTCATTATATTGTATACCTAAAATGTACCAATGATTAGGATGAATAATCGATAATGTAAAATAGGAAGAAAAGGTCCAAAGGGGTAGGGGTAGTGGGAGGGGCAGGGGAAAGGAAAGAAGGGAAAGGAAAAATGATGAGAAATGGAAAAAATGGAAATAAAGTCTTTGTAAATAGGGAAGGGTGGAGGGGGTGAAGAGAGGGCTAGGAATGGGGAAAAAATAAGAACCAAGATGCATTATGTAAAGGTACAATTCCCAATGAGAAATGTAATTGTGTTGTATACCCACAATGTACCAATAAAAGAATTTAATTTAAGAAAAGATTTATTACAATAAAAGATATATTGCCGTTTCTTGCCCCAAAATACAGTCCTCTGCCTTGAATATACTCATTTCATCATTCTTGCCACTCCCTGAAGCAGACCTGGAAATATTCCTTTGGAGTATCTTCAGTTGAGTTTTCCTGGCTATCTTGATGCCCTGAATCAACTCAAAGTGTCTACCTGCCATGGTCATTTTGATTTGGGGGAAGAGACAAAAGTCACACAGTGTCATTTTTGGTAAATAAGCTAATGAGGACACATGGTAATGTTCTCAGATGCCTGCCTTTCCACTGGATGGTGCTGGACAGAAACATCCACTGTATTTTTTTATTCATTAATTTTATTGGTACATTTTAGGTATACAATATGATGACATTCATCATTGGAAATTTGTACCTTTACATGATATCTTGGTTCCTATTTTTTCCCCATTCCCCTGCCCTCCCTTCAACCCCTCCACCCCTTCCTATTTACAAAGACTTTGTTTCCATTTTTTCCGTTTCTCATAATTTGTTCCATTCCCTTCCTTCCTTTCCCCCACCCCTCCCTCTACCCCTTCCCCTTTGGGACCTTTTCTTTCTATTTCACATTATCTATTATACATTTTGGTCCTCATTTACACTTTTAGTATCTCATATCAGAAAATCTATTTGGTACTTATACATGTGTGTCCTATTTATTTGACTTAAGAGTATGGCCTCAATGTGCATCCATTTAGCTATAAATGTCTCTAGTTTCTCATTCTTTATGGCTGAGTAGTACTCCATTGTATTAAAAAAACCCACATCTTCTTTATCTAGTCTCCAGTTGATGGGCAATTGGGCTATTTCCAAGATTTAGCTATTATAAACTGAGCCATTATTTATTTTAACTGAGCCATTATTTATTTTAATTTATTTATTATTCCTATAAACATGGAATATTTTTTATCATACCAAGTAAAGACACTCACAAAAGTGGACTTCCAGATCTGCTTCAGAAAGTGGGAAGAATTATATGCTATGTGCATCTGAAGGGAGAGAGAACATTTGGAGGGGATTATGGCAATCTTTTACTGAAATAACTTTTTTATTATTTAACATTCACCCTACCATTTTGATCAAATAGTGTGTGTGTGTATGTGAAACTAAGTGTGAAATAATTGAACAGTGATTAATTGAAGTTGAAGCATGTAGGGCTAAAAAAAATATTTAACTTCATACACAATAAGAATCTGGACATCAGTGTTTCTGCTTGATTATGAGAATTCACTTTCAGCTCAAATTCTAATCAAAATCATTATCACTGTACAACAATAATGACAACAATAACATTTTCCAGTCCATATGAAATTGTTAATGTACAACCATTTGACTTACAATAATAGTAACCTAATAACATTGAAGCAGTACAACTATGTTGCTACTGTCAATGAGCCCAAGCAAACAAAGCAGTGTTTATTTTAGGTTGAAGAACTGAAAGGTTGAGTGAAATAAGGAGCAAAACTGTTACAGAACTTCTTTGTAGAGAATATACCTTCTCAGGGTTTTATTAATTGTGTATAAATTGAAATATTCAAATATCTCGTAGAGCAGTAGCAGCAGAGAATGTAAAGAAGTTAATAGGCAAATGATTACCATGACAAAAGGAGGAGACATGAAGTGCAGCACTTCTGTAGAGGATAACACCATTTTCTGTTGAGATCCAAGCGCTACACTACACTTGTGAACAACACTTGCTAAGAGTGACAGGAGGTGGGGATTATTTTTACAAAGGGAAGCTCCTGATCAAGATGCCTAAACATTGTCAGAAATTTGAATTTAAACACAAGTGCTGGCTCCATATTTTATCAAATCTGTGACTGTGGCAAAGTCTTCTCAAAAGAAGAAATACTTGTTTATGGTAGGATTTAGGAAGTAGATTAGGGAGAGGAAGGAATGTAGAAATGGTTTAGTCCACTGAAACTTGAGTAGAGGCTGCATGGTTAGAATGACTAGAGATCTTTCAATCTTTTGAGGATAATAATTAATGTGTTTTCACTACTTACTATGAGCTCAAACACTTGCTGAGTGGGTTTTTGTATCGTTATTTAATTCACCTCCAAATTCTGTGAGCTAAAGATAATGCTACCTCAGTATAGTAGATGTAGAGCAAACTAATGCTTCAAATCCCTGAGTAACTTGTTCAAAGTCATGTAATGAAAAAGTAGCAAAAATCAAGATTTGATCCAGGGCATGAGTTCTGAACCATCACCTTATCAACTTTTTCCTTTAGTGTATCTGGACAATCACAATCACATAATAGAAATTTGAAATTTTTATTTCCCCATATTTGACACCAATTCATCTTTGCATGTTGAACAATTCAAAGGCAGTGTTTCGAACATTGTAGATGTTTAATACTTATTGCTAGATCCATGTTTTAAATATTGACAATGTATTGGCCTGCTATGTGTCTGTCAAAGGCCGGTATATGGAAGGCTTGATTCCCAGCTTGTGGCATTGGGAGGTGGTAGAACTATTAATAGGTAGGCCCTGTTTGCATGTCTTGGAGTCATGTGACTGTAAGAAATAAAGAGAAGAGAGAGAGAAAAACTTGCAGCAAGGACAGTCTCTATTCAAGTTAAAGACCTGAGAGGGGATGCTGGCTCTGAAGTATCAGAACAGCAACTCTCTTAGAGAGTAGGGGGTTTATATAGGGTAGCTACTGTAGCAGAACAGTAGGCAGCTGGAAAATAACTATTCTGGGATCAGTTCATCTATTTTAGTCCATGGTCACTGGTCCGTTTCGTGTTTGCACAAGGTTCATTATTTTTCTGGAGCTGAGGGCCTCCTGGTCTGGAATGGTCTGTTCCATGTACAGGGTTTAGGTCAGCCCAGTGCATGGGTACCGGTACTGGTTTATGGTACTAGTATCGTTACGAGGCTAAGAAAATAAGGGCAAGGGTCGGACCCCATGGGAAGATGTGCTTTGGACTTTTCCTTTCACTGACAGCCCTCACCTGAAGGAGACCCTGGGACTCCAACCCCATCTTTTCTCCCTTGCTTCCTGGCCACCATGAGGTAAGCAGCCTCCTCTAACCTGGGCTGCCATGGTAACGTGCGGCTTGAACAATGGCCCAAAAGCAATAGGACCAACTATCTGAGCGTTGACACAACGCTGCACCAAAATGAACCTTTACTCAACATCAGAATTTCATAATTGCCTCGGAGACCCTATGCACAGTAAAAACTAAGATATTTACGGTTTGGCTCTGTACAGACAAAATTTTTAGAATCCTGTTTCAAAGCCACTGAAGACATTAAAACTGATATAACTGATATATTGAGTATTTTTCATTTCTTATATTATTAAAAAATAACTTTTTAGAGTGAGAAATTCTAGTGTCTGGTGTGAGAAGCACATAAATGTTATTATTCTGTTTATTCACACTTTTAATATCGTAATTGTTTTCATTCGCAGGAATCATGTGCTTTATGTCATTTACCCTTCCTAAGACCTAGTGGGTAGAGAGTATTATCTTCATTTTATTACCAAAGGAAATAAAAGTTTAAAAGAATGTCATTGGCCCAAGAGTAAGAATTGAAATTTGAATGTAGTTGTCTTAGAATCCAAACTGTAGGTTCTATTTTTTCCCATTTAAGTTTAAATCCATTCTCATGTGGCATAAACATACTGATTAATTGCTCATGAACATATAGTGCCCTTTATTTTAAAATATCAGCAATCATTTCTCATCGTTATCACATAAATGAGAACAACCTATTAACACTTGGGAAATGTCAAGCCTCCAAGGTCAGATGACTTGCGCTTCCTGCCATGCAATGATTTACAGGGGAGGCAGAGAGAAAGGCAGCTATCCTGTAATCGGTGGCATCGCTTCTAAGTGATCCCATGGTCTGTGAACTCAGTGTCACCGAATCTTGGGACAGGAAAGTTACTTAAAGATCATTTCATCCACCCCTTAACCCAGGCTTGAATTTGTCTTTAGTATCTCAAAGCAGCTGGCAATCAGGTTCACATTAATGGTGCATTTAGTCTGGCCCAGATAAGGTGATAAATGTTTAATATGCCTCACCCCATTTAATCTTCACAGCACCTCTGGGAGATGGGTATTAATTTTGTGAGATAAGGAAACTCCGGATCAGTAAGATAAAAGTCATTTACCCAAGGTCACATAACTGGTGGTGAAATTAAGATTGAGAGCCACACTGTTCCCACTGAAACCCATCCCACCTCTTCATCACACTCCTTATCAGGAGCCCAGTAACCCCCAGGTGTTGACGGACATCCCAGTAAGGCTCTTTGTAAGCTCTGAAAGACTGTGTGACCACAGGTGTGCCTATTACCGATAGTTTTTCTGGTGGGGAGGCAGTGAATTTATTTTTCAGGACAGCAAATATGCCCTCGGCAGTACTAATAACATAAAAGTCATAGAAGAATTTAAAATCTCTGTTTAAAAGTAAGTGGTCAACAATGTCTCATAGGCCAAATGTTTAACGGAAAATCCAGTCTATCCATGACATTGGGCAAACGCAACCAGCCTCAGACCAGGAAACTAACACTTTCTAGATCTTTGCCAGTCACCACTGCCAGACCTCATGCCCATTTTAACTTCATGTGATAGGAAAACTGTCACTGAATAGATACCACATTTAATTAAGTATAACTTCAAGATGACCTGCCCACCTCACCAGCCTACACACACACACACACACACACACACACACACACGCACACAAACACACACATTCCTAGCTCCATTGTTCTAATATAATTTTTCTACCCAATGGATCCTATGCAACAGTAGATAACACATCATCTAAAACCTTGAATTATGGTGGGTTTAAAGAAGTAAGTGAGCAAGTGTACAAGAAATGGGCTAGATAGATGAGTAAGAAAGTAACTGTTTACAATCACGCTTACTTACTTTAAAGTCACTGTGCTAAGTGCTGCAGTCTATTTATTCCATACAAAAACTTTGTGAAATAACACTTCTGTTATCTCCGATTTCAGGCAAAATAAAGTGAGCCTAAGAATTAACTCCTCCAAGATTACAATGAGCCATCACTTAAATTATGTAAACATTTTTAATAAATTATAAAAATAAAGGTTAAATTAAAACTCACACACATTCCCTACAGCCATACATAGAAGGGTACATTCAAACTCAAAGACTCTCAGACTGCTATGCAGTGTCAGTACCTGTTGCTGTCATCTTGCAAGGAAATTATACTGTATGGGAAACTCTGGCTTCTGGTTCATATCTGAGATCTTCCTCGCCTCTCCCTCATGAGTTTTGGCCAGGGCTTATTTGTCTCCATTCTCTCCATCTGTAGCATTTCCTTCTGCAGTCTTATCCTTTCATTTGCTTTTGTTGGGACCTCAAGTACTTATTTCTGGCCACCATCCAGCTCAACTCCTGCCCCTTCCTCTATACCTCACCTTGTCAGCTCAATACAGTAACTTAGGGATTTCTTCAGGGAAGCCTCCCCTGGGGGAAATGATGCCTCACAGAGGAGCCTTGTGTGGATTAGAGATGGCAATGTAAGTTGTAGGCAAGTGAGTATCTGTTATGAAAAACATAAGCAGTGTACTCCATCTCGTGTAAGGTTATGTCTCACTTTAATTGTTGAGAAAACCCTAGGTTGATATTTTCAATTGGATGTGGTCATGCAAGAAGCTGATTTTATAGTCTTAACTATTCATTGAATCAAAAATTATTGTGCTGCATTTTTTGCAAAGGCTGAATAATTTTATGGCCTTCAATGAGATTGGTAGCTGAGGAAGCTGAAGCAATGATGAAAATAATTAAATCATGTGCTTCAGGGCACAAAGCAATCAAATGCAGATGAATAGAGAGAAATTTTGCATTCTTCTCCGATCTTTCTGACCTCCTTCCATTGCTCCCTTCCCCCTCCGAAACATGATAAAACTACTAGCTGAGAAGATGGAGCAACTATGACTTTCTCCAGAGGCTTAGTGAGCTGTAGTTCTGCAGCCAAAAAGGACCAAGTCCAGGCAGCCAAATGATGAGGTTCTGCCAGAGATGAGCTTTGTTTTTTTGGCTCCCTCTTCCTTTAGCTGACTGTATGAGGACTTCTAGTAGCATTATTTATTATAATTAATTGTTTCACTTCACTGATCAAAAGCTGCTTCCAAATAGGATCCAAGGACAAGCACAGTCTCTGAAATTCATGGATCTTGACGTTACAAGCTCCATAAAATTTCAATGAGGAAAGGTTGGACTTGTGCAAAATGCCCTTGGTGCACTTTCACAGACCATAATCCATTCTCTGTGCTGAGTGGCAAAATTGTCCAGCCACATCTACATTTAGGGGCCTTTGAAGTCTTCTCTTGCCTTGGAGCTCTCAAATCGAATGATGCTCTTCTCTTTTAAGCTACAGACATCACTGTCTGTAAATAATCTTTCTGAGGAAGGAATCCTTATAATTACAAGTAGTGCCACATTGTTCATGTCTGAATGATTAAAAAGAGCAAACAATTCTCCCACAGACATCAAATGGGCTATACCATTAAGATGTCAAGTTACATAAATGCTTTAAGAAACTATTTTGATATTTAATATCTTTATTATAACTTAGAGGTTGTGTTTGTTTAGATCCTTCACTCCCCAACTCCTAAAAAGTAAAAGAAGAAGAAGAAAAAGAATTGGGTGGGCCACTAATATCCATGGAAGAGAAGCTTACTATATAATAGCTTCACAAGAACAATTCCAAAGGTATATATTACTTTCATTTAATAGTGCTCAGCATCTGGACTGTAAGTGTCTTAAAAGTAATTTCTCAGTTTCATCCTGTTTCTTTTACTTCACAAATGCATGGGTCTTATCAAATCTAATATTCGATTGTTAGTTGTTTCATTTGTCGATTTACAGATGACCTTTGAGTTCTCTTTTGGCCTCATGCTTCTGAGTGTGTAATCTCCAGCTAACTTGCTGCTTAGCAGCATTCTACCTCTGCCTAACTTGAATATTTAGCCGCTGTGCTAAATGGAAAGCAGGTATAAGAGGGAGAAGAAGACTGTCAATCAAAGTGGGAGTGTGTTTTGAGAAGGTGGGGAGGATTAGCATAGGCAGTTCATTAAGGACTCCACATTTCAGCAAAGCTCTTTGAGTTGGCTTTCCATTTGGGAACTTCTGCAACTCCCCGGTCTTTGACTTAGCGCCCCCTAGGGACTACATAGAGGGTGCGTGGCCCTGACACTGGCATGCTGTTTCTTTTCCCATTGAGAGCGGTTTCCTGAGGGAAAAGGCTGCATAATTATAAGGAAATTGCCCCTGGAATCCATGGATCTCTAAAATGTAGGGGTAGATTATGGACTATGTTGTAGAAAGCTTACATTTTATTTATGTTATTAGTATTCTTTTGCTATTTGCATTTCAGAAAAACAGCATTATTTACAGATTTGACAATTTTTATTATTTTTGTATAATATGTAATTCAGTGATAACCTCATTTGCTTCTAGCTCATATCCTAGATTTTCTTTTCTCAGCAAAGAGAAAGCTTCAAATGGCTAAAACTTATATCACCCCTGTTTACAATGTATATAAAGGAAGATCAAAATTTCTCCAATAATCTGTATAAGGGAACATAAATTTAATTTCCAACTCATTAAATGGTTATTCATTGAGTTTCTAATATACATAGAGGCCTAAAGTGTGGGAAGATGTAAAATGATGAGAAATGTTAAGCCATGCTTTCTGTGTTCAAGGAGCTCTTAATTTCAGGAGCTCTTAAATGTGCAAGCTAACAGATTCCTTCTAACGTCCATGCTTCTGCCATTCCTAACCTTAATGAACTGCAACAACATTCATACAGTAACACAGGCCAGAGTACCAGTAGTCTGCTGGCAGTCTCGGGCTCTACCTGTAACTTACAGGCATAAGAAATGTTGATTCTCAGTCCCACTAGCCCTTTCAAAATGTGTTCTTCAGCCTCCCTTGGTACATTTCCATTATGGTATTTGAATGTGCTTTCTAGTGCCTCTCAGGTAAAGATTTAGCTTCTTGACTAGGTGTGAATATAAAATAAAATGACAATACAAATATTCTAGCTACTAATTATAATTACTTTTATGGTATAAGACTTCTGTTAACTACTTTAGACTTCATATTATCTGGAGCCATTCATTACAAAAGGTCTTCAGGTCTATAGAATTGAGCCCTATACAGTAAATCCCCAACTTACGAACATTCAAGATGGGAACTTTGACAGATGTGAAAGGACTTTGCATTATGAACATTGAAAGATGGGAAAAAGTCACGGAAGTAGCTAGTGTATCTGCCAGACATTGTCACAGTTGTGTAGCTCTGCACTTACTGTACAGTGAGATAGTGAACAGTAATACTGATATAGGGAAAATAAATGTAACTCCCAAATTGCTAAATGTCTGATACTACAAGCTTATGTTCTCCAAAACCAAAGAATGAATTCTGAGGAACAACAGAGGCTAAGAGTAGAAAATATTTATTGAAGGAGAGAGATAAAGCTACTGAGAAATAGGAGAGGATCTGGAAAATGGGTTGCCATGGAGCCCACTTTACAGAGGAAGATTTATAAGAGCTTTATGGAGTAAAATCATTACATGGATGCATAATCATGACATGGGAGCAAGATCACCAAATAGTTATAACATGGGACAAAACTATGATCAACCAATAAGACTACAAGTTTAACTGCTTAGATAGCATTGATCCAATGGGGAAGCAGGTCACATAGCAAATGTACTGGAAAGAACAAGGACCTTTTTAGGAAGAGATGAATGAGCAGGTCTTGGCCACCCACCGGGGTGACTGATGTTAATGTTAATTTATTGTTTATCTCTCAGGGAGGTAAGCAGGCCTGGTCATTCTGTCTTTATCTTGAGGTCTGGGCTCCAACAGATACGCCTCCTGCCACAGTTGTAATGTGTTGTTATTCTCTGTGTTGACTCCTTTGAGGGTCTAGCACTGTCTGTCTGTAATATTTCTACCTAACTTAGCTGACTACAATAGGTTCACTTTGGCTCATGGTTTTTAGTCCAGGAAGGGCTGGCTCCAAGGCAGAAACATCATGGTAATAGTGTCTCAGAGCACAGCTCCTTAGTTTGTAGTGCCCTAGAAGCAGAGTGGGAGAACAGTGTTGAGAAGAAGGGGCCAGGGACTAGATGTAGTCCCCAAAGTCGCACCTCCAAGACCCACCAAGACATATGCAAAGGAAGTGTGCTTTACTCATCTCCAGGATGGCTCACAAGCCAATCAAGTTGAAAGTTAATAGGAACACTTGATCTTTTATGGAATGATGTAGATGAACACAATATGTCTTTTGCAAAGAAATAGGTATTCATTCTGTACTTCTGCAACCAAACTACACAGCAAACTCTTCACCTCTCTCCAACTCCATTGCCACTGTCTCATCTGAGGGCCCCTGATCCACCAACAAACTATAATTTTATCAATGGATTAATCTGCTGATGAAGTTAGAGCCCTCATAATATAACCACCTTTTGAAAGCCCTACCTCTGAACACATTAGACTTTGGGGAATATTTTAGATCTAAACCATAACACAAATACAACAAAGAACTCCAAGCATCATCATATTATACACCATGAGGCTTAAATGTATTCCTGATGGAGAAAAATACAAATCAATTATGTTTTTTAATCTGGTCCAGTTTTGAAAAGTTTCCCACTAGAACTATGGAGGATAATGATTTTTTGCAACAGTTTTTGAGAAGCATACTCCAATCTCCAAGTTGAATTCAGGGCTGTCTCTTCAACCCATCTCAGGAGGAGTCTCTCCAACAGAGGGTAACACCAATGACATTTAGAGAACATGGGCTATGGAGGAGGTACCTGGTTCTTTCGTCCGTATAAGAAGAAGTTAAAGGCTCATGCATATAGTGATGGGCTGCCTTTGGATTTCTTTTTGGGTTGATTCTCTGTTCTTCATCAGCCTACACTAGAAATACATGCTTAGAGGAAAGGCATAGTAGGGACTACTGACACACCTGAGCCAGGGCCTAAGAAATGGGAGTTTGGAACCACCCACTTCAACCTGCTCTGCTATGCATGGGTTACACAGAAGAAAAAGGCAGGATTCTTGTGGTTTTCATAGTGTCCAATCCAGTGCATCAGGATCAAAAAATGATGAGAATGTGAAGGGAGTCCTGGAGGGAATAATTGCATGCCTTTGTCCTTCGGCGACATGCACCTGCCTTGGAATTGACAGAGGATGCCATGGAATGAGGGCTATGAAATAGTGTCTTGAAGCATCTCTCCATATGTATGATCTTGACATGTTCTTGACATCCTCCACACCACTGTCAATGTGATTTTGCAAAAAGGTGAATATTTGATACTGATTGCCTACTTTAAGCTTTCTTGTGCCTTTTCCTTGATTTTGGAAAAAGAACTAAAATCCTCATCAAAGCCTGTGTGACTTCACCTGTCTTAACACACATACCTTCTCCTTTCATGCTCTGGTTTCTCGGGCAGACTTCTCATCACTCCCCAGAGTAATGCACCGCAGTGCTTGCTTTCTTCTAGTAGGCTTTTGCCACATTTTTGTTCTCTCCTCTACTTGGTCTGTTCTTTTCTCCACTGCCCTTGTATTCAAAGCTCAGAATAATACTTCTGTAAAGCCTTTCATGTTCCCCATACTCCACCATTGCAGAACTCAGGGTTCTTTTTCATGTGCTCTCTTAGCACCCTGTACCTCTGCTCTCAAACATCACCACAACCATAATTAAGTGCCTCATTTGTAGTTGGTTGATTAAACTTTGTCTTTGTAAAAACTAAAGGCCTTGAATTCACAGTATATCATCCTTATTCAAGTCCAGAGTCCTTAGGAGCTATTTCTTACTATGTGCATAAGCTCAATTACTATTTTTTGAAAGATTAATAAAAAATTAAATTGAACGTGGACTTTAACTGCTATTTGGTCTTGAATAAAAGATCACTTTTCAAATTTGAATACCCTATTCATCATATCAAATTAGTTATGCCTTGGTACGAAGGTCTGAATGTCCTTCCAAATTCATGAGTTGAAACGTAATCCACAGTGAGGTATTAAGAAGTGGAGACCTGTAGGAAGTGATTGTCATAAGGGCAGAACCCTCATGAATGGTTACTGCTTTATAACAGGGCTAGAGGGAACAAGCTTAGGACCTGTCCCGAAAAGATACTGCATTTACTCCTCTGGAGGATGCCGCAACAAAAAATCATCTCAGAAGCACAGCTCTGGCTTCACAGACACTGACCCTGTGGGTGCTGTGATCTTACACTTCTAGCCCCTAGGATTATGAGAAGGAAATTTTGGTTCTTTAAAAATTGTACAATCTTGGGGTTTTTTAAGCAGTATAAATAAACCAAAATGCTTAGCAACTACCACCGAAAAGATGATCACCCAAATACCTGACTAACCATCCCCTCCTCCAAACCCAAACCACTGTTTTCAAAATTTGTGACTTACCCTCCTTTGATCTGAGTGACATATTTCTCTGCTTTTCTAACATTTCATTAAACATTGGATTCCTATTCCCTCCAACATGTCAGTCACTCTTCTGAGGTCATATGGCACTGGACACTGAACCCAGCACTCCCACTCTGACCCAATCCTCCCTCCTGTCTGCAGCAGAGCTAACCTCATCTCCAGGTGAGACACTACAATTCCATGAATTCAACCCGATGTCCAATGATGACAGAATACTCATCTCATTGAATGAACACCCACATTTTTGTTATTACAATTTTAAAGTTTTACTCTACTGCATTAATTTAGGGAAAGATTAAGTTTAAGAAACTGTGTTAGTGACTTTTCTTTCATTGCTGAGACAAAACACCTGGCACCAATAGTTAGCGGGGAAGGGGTTTATTTGGTTTACAGTTTGCAGAGATTTCAGTCCATAATCAGCTGGCTCTGAGGCTGGGATGACAAACGAGCATAGCAGAACAGAAACAACATGGCACCCACAAGGCAGCAAAGGTAACAAGAGACCTTCACCAAGTCTTTAACAAGAGTCTTCACCGAGGCAGACTCTTTTATCCCACCCAGACTACCGGGTTTAGGGCAGTGCCAAATTAATCACTCATATGTACTGGTTTAGTAAACACACGCCCTTAACACCAGCATCACACATTCCGGATTCAACTACCTCTGAAAAAGAAAGTCCCACCTCATCCGCATGAGGCTCTGGGGGGCATCCAAACACACACCATATCAGAAACCAACAACAAAATGGAAAATTTCTTAAAGGAGAATTATCCAGTCTCTTCTGCCTTCAGATCTAGACACTCTTAATTCCTATCATCTTTTTTTCTCCTTGCACCACAACAGTTTGCAAATATAGTTTAGCTGTTTTGTTTTATTCCTAAGAGAAATATGAGTAGACATTACACTTCCTTTTAAAGTTCCGCTGCCTCATATCTCAGTAGTATTTTGTACACTATATAAGGTAAAAGACACTAAGTGACTTACTGAATCAGTCCTAAGCAAACTAGTATTTTAAGCTCTCAGATGTAAAACTTTTAAAATTAAATCTTCAAATAGGGAGAGGGAGAAGTGAAAATAGTTGAGTGGAGGGAAGAGAGAGAGAGAGAGAGAGAGAGAGAGAAATAAAAGCTGCCCTTATTTCACTCTACGGACACATCTGAAAATTGCTTAACCTTGTTAATAATGGTAGATGTCATGATCTCATTAGTTGAAGATAATCTTCGGAGACCTTCTTCACTCTGTAAAGGAAACTGTATTTCCTGGGCAGTATATATGTATAGCATGCGGATGTGTATGTGTCTCATATGCACATGTCAATCCTGACTCCATATGTAACTCTGGCCAAGGCACTATCAAAATTATCACAGAATCTGTCTGTCTGTCTGTCTATCTATCTATCTATCTAAATCTTGGAGGTGGAACACAAGGCCTTCTCACTGAGCTATATCCCCAGCCCCCTCTTTTTAAAAATTTATTTTTTATTTTAAGCTATGAAATTGCTCAGGCTGAGCTCAACCTTGCAATCCTCCTACTTCAGCCTTCCAGAAGGATTACAACGTACACCACCATAACCAGCAATAAGTTATCTTTGAAAAGCGATATTCTTTCTTATTCTCATAGCTCTTATTTTTCAAAATTCTTCTCTAGCTAGGATTTTAGCTCAGTGGTTTCACTGCCTGCTGCGCAAGCGCAAGGACCCAAGTTCGATTCCCGGTACCAAAAAAAAGACTTCCTCTCCAATTTCTTACCTATACATGCTGATTTTCTTCATGAATATGGATGGTAAAACACATGTACTAAAACTTGCAAAGGCTCCTCTTCTCAGCTCAGATGTTTGAAAGCACAAATCATGAATCTGTGAAAAACAGGAAGAAAGGCAATGTTGAAAAAAGAGGACCCTTTCTCCCTTCGTGGTTCCACCAAAGAGTGCACCTTGCCCCCCAGCTGTGTAACTGCAGACTTGGCATTTGTCTTCCATGGGTACCAAAAACAGCTTCAGGACTGTAGATGTTTCTCATCTCTCTCTAAGCCTCCATATCGTTTGTCAAAAAGCATGGGGACAAGGGACTTCAAAGGGAATTCCTTCCTCAGATCAGCTCAGTGGGTGGCTGAGAGGAACAAGAAACAAGCTCATGATTAGTATTTATTGACTGCCAAGTGTTTCCTCAACACTGTACAATACACAGAGAAAGACATGGTCCATGCCCCATGGGGTTACCATCTAAATAGGACCGATGAGGTGAAGCGTAATTGGCTGAATTCTTACCCTGTGTTGCTGCCTTCTCTATGGGAACCCGAATCGTCCTCCGCGGAGACTGGTGCTATTCACCCAGCCCCAGGAAGCACATCATGCCTTCTGAGAGCCTGGCACAGGCAGCCCCAGCTGGAGGGCGAGCTGTGTGCGGTGTTTGTCCTAATAGCCTCCCATTCAGACTCCCTCTCCAAATATGGCCTTCAACGGCCTCGGCAGCCGTAGGAAATCCATAGGCGGCTTTGTGGATGATCCAGGAGAATCAGGAAGACCCTAATCCTGGGGACAAAAGCTCAGCCTAATGCTTCTAGCATGGCTCTCCTGGCTGCCGTTTTTAACCTGCTGCTTCAGTGGTTACAGCTCCCCACTGGCTCCCTTGTCTCTTCTTACATCAAGGGGACACCTCCGAGCTACCACAGACTTGCTGCTCTCCTCCTGATGGCCAGAGTGTGCCCTGAGGGGAGCTTCTTGCTCACACACTGTCTTGGTCTGCACGTCCTACCCAAGGTGCCTCCCAAGGCTAGGCCAATCCTTCTTCTTCTCCCCAAAACAACCATCTTCACACACATTTAACCTGAGAAGCTTTCAGAATGAACTCAGTTTATGTAATCTCCAATCTTGCCAACACCTTGCAACCTACTTCTGTAGTTTTAGTCTCCAGTACTAAATCCTGACTCATTTTAGTTTATTTGACTTCCCATTTTGAAGAAAAGCATATCTATACTCACAGCTGGTGAATGTGTAAGTATAATACAAGCTGCTAGAAAGCCCTCATAGTTGAGTCCAGAAGCAACATTATTTTTTGAACACTGGAAAGAGGTCCTGATATAATCAAAAAATGGTTATTGTTTACTTGTAGTTGTTGGTGTTGTTTGTTGGTATTCCTCCACCTATTTCTTTCTAAAAGTTATGCCATTTATTTTCTCCAGCTTTTATTAATTTTTAAATTCAGCAAAGTAGAGGTTAGAACTATACGTTAGCATAAGCCAAAAAGAGGACAAAACTTCCTTCCAACTCTAGAAGTTCTAACACTTTCAGAGTTGGTTGGAGTGGGGTTACTTAGTTGTCACAGCTACCAGAAATGTACCTCGTGAGGCTATACACACATGTTTACAGCCTACAATTTGACAATTCACAGGACAAAGGTTACCCCTAACAGAAAAACAAATCATGAAACTAGACACCAGACATTTCAAATAGTGTAATTATCAGATCCACAACATAAAGTAACTATACTTGAAATGTTTTTAAAAAATCACAGATGGGTTAAAAGCATAAATAAGGAATGTTAGTTTGTAAAATTATACCAAGCAGACTTTTAAAAATTAACTATTACAAATTTTTTAAATGTCAGCACCATAGTTAAAACCTTAATACACAGCTTAAATGAAAGCTCCCATACAGCTGAAGAAGTATTGAAGTGAAAGAGACATTTGAAGAAAATATGCAGGATGTGATGTGGAAAGGCAAAGAAATCAAATATATGAAAGATAAAGACACATGGAAGAAAGATTTTAAAAACCTAACATCCATCAAATAGGAATTCAGAGGAGAATTGAAAGAAAGAATAAAGATTAAATGTTTATTCTGGGATCAGAGATTAAAAGTGTTGGGAATGTGTGATGAGTAAATCATAGGGAAGGAAGCACCCAAAAAGCATTCAACAAAAAATAAATAGAAATCGCCTCATGGACACATCTTAGCAAACTTTCAGAATCCCATTAAAAAAACTGTAAAAGCAGCAAGAAAGATTTTTAAAAAGACTGACTACAAAAGAAAAGGAATTAAATCGGCATAGAATTCTCAATGTCAACAATTAAATTCTGAGAAAAAATATGTAAATCTAAAATTGTGTATCAGGTAAATTATGTTGTATTAGGGGAAAAAAAGAAATTAAGATAACTGGCAAAAATGTCTAAAGAAAGAAAGGAAGCAGTAAAATGAGCCTAATAAGTTTGAAGATGCAGAATTTTAATGTTGATTAAAGAAACTAAAAAGCATATAAGAATA
Source organism: Heterocephalus glaber (assembly GCF_053883595.1). NCBI lineage: Eukaryota > Metazoa > Chordata > Mammalia > Rodentia > Bathyergidae > Heterocephalus > Heterocephalus glaber. The sequence goes on along the minus strand of NW_028258325.1, from coordinate 13,333,371 downwards.
TTTTAACAAAAATTGAATGATAAAAACAAAATTAATTAAGTTTAAATTAGTAAATAAAAATAAGATAGAAGTAACATAGATATTTGTAACATATAAGTCAGATATTTAGACAAGACAGAAAAGAGCACTTGGAGTTAAAATATTCTGAAATATTGTACTGTTAGGGACAATGATTCATTTATTGAACAAAAATGACAGAAACAAGCCAGTACACACTAGGCTTAAGTTAAATATGTATATTAAATTTTTACAAATAAAGAAAAAGGTATAGAATTTTAAAAATTATAAATGCATTGGGAAAATCTTTTTTTGTCTATGACTTGTACCCCGAATAATATTTTGGCCATGCTTCCAAGATTATGATACACAGTGTATTAACTATTGTTATTCTCTATTTATTTTGTCATGAAATTTTGTTCTATATTTTCATAGAAGAAAAGTGTTTTCTACACTTTATTAATATCTACTTGTATTACATTAAAATAAAATTTAAAATTAATTAGGAAATTATTGAGTTAAAGTACTCAACCATTAACAATAGCACACAGGAAATGAGATTTTTTTAACACATGCGAAACAAATTACACTGAGTATATCAAAAGCACAAATTAGGAAAGGCAAAAATATTTTCAAATACATCAATAATTAATATGAAGAGGGACTAAATTCTTTAGATACAGGGTACAACTGCCAGATAGTTATAAAAGTAGCAAAAATTTGACTATAGGCTATTGAAGAAAGACAGATGGAAAATTACTGAATGCAAAATGACTGAAAGGGAAATGAATAAAAAAATTAAAAAGACACACTAAAATAAAACTGATCTATGCTATTGGGATACAACATAAGAAATGAGATCAAAACATTATTTGGGATATAAAGTCAACAAATAATTTATAAAAATTTTTAAATCATTAGGATGATTTTTAATCTAAATTTTACACCTAAAATTTGATAAACTTGAAATATACAAAAAGGAAAAGGGCAATATTGTATGGACACTTTGAAAAATCTACTGTCATAAATCCAAATGTCTCTAATAATTTGTAGACCAAACAAAAAGTATGTATATAGAGAGTTTATTTGAACAACACAATAACTATATATATATATAACTTTATCTAAACCTGAGAAAATTGTTAAAATTGATCATATAGAACATTAAAAAGCATATTTCAAAATACCTTAAAGATCAGAATTTACAGACCATATTTTCCATCTACAATATGTTAGAAATCTATAATAAAAGAATAAAGGATAAAATCTACAGATTTGAAAAAAATAAACTTTAAATAGTTCATGGAATAATCAATAGACCTAAATATAAAACTTTATTACCTTCATTTCAAAAAAGAAAAAATTCAATTATTGGACATTAAGTAACTTGTCAAAAGTTGCATAGCAAAATGTTGCAAAGTTCATAGCTGAGCCTAGAGGCTCTTACTGCATAGATTTTTTTCACCCATTCAATGAGCTTATCCCATCCTTCACTTTGGAATGCTTTCTAATATATCCTTTCTCCACCTGCTGGTTATTTAAAAGTGCATTGTTTAAAGTAGAAATATTTGAATACATTCTATCCTAGTGATTTTTAACTTGATTCTGTTTTTTTTTTTTCAAAAAGCATACCTTGTATATAAAAAATTAAGGATAAAAAAATAAAAACATAGCCCAGGAGATTTCCATCCTTTGAAATGTATTGAGATTTATACTTGGGCAAGCACATGACTCACTTTTAAAATAACTACATTTGCAAAAGATGTGTAGTTTGTATTTAAAGCATAGCACCCATGCCTGCCCATTAGATTTAAATTGGCTTATCCTGGTGTTCCAATCTTCTGTAGCCTTCCTAAATTTTCCTATTGTCCTACCAATTCCATTAATTGTACTATCAGTTCTACCTAGTCAGAAATTCTATGTATGATTTGTTTTTCTCAACAATGATAGTTTTTTCGAGGTATAAACCTTTCATTAATTTTGTTGGATTTCTCCCTAAATATTTTATGTTTCCAGGTGTTATAAGTCATATTTTATTTCACTGTCCAACTGTTAAAGCTAGAATTGTAGGATATAGCTGAGTTTTGTACACCCGGCTTGACTTGATTCATGTATTTGTTCATTTAGCTTTTTTATCAGTATTTTGGATTTTCTTTGCAGACAATCATGTCAACTGTATGTAAAAATAAGTGTATTCTTTGTTTGCATTCTGTATGCAACTTTCTCATTTGCTTCTTTTTTCAGATCATCTTCTCTATTATACGTGTGTGTAGCACATAATGGTTATGTTCCTCATGAGGAGGTGGTACATGTACATAATACATCTTAATTTCCTTTCTTACCTCCTTCCCTTCACTTCCTTCCCCTTCCATCCACCTCTTGATCTCCTTTCTTTGGTTTTTTAAATCTATGTTGCAGTACATAATGTTTACATTGCTTGTATGAAATTGGTATATGTACTTAACACATCTTAATTTATTTTTTCATCTCTTCTTCCCCTCACCTATTATATTTTGATCTCCTTCCCTTTTGAGATTTATCTTCCTTCTTCCTATTTTGTATCTTTTATTTAGCTTTTTATTTATAATTCGAGTTTCTCATATAAGAGATGATATATTAAGCTTGTGTGTCTGATTTATTTCACTTAACATCATGGTCTCAAAGTGCATCGATTTTCCTACAAATGACCCAAGTTCATCTTTTTTATGGCAGAATAGTACTCCATTGTGTGTAAATTATCCTGTGTTCTTTATATATTTATGTATTGATGGACTTTAGGGTGTTTTGAATATTTACCTATTATGAATTGTGGTGCTATAAACATGGGTGTACATGTATTACTGTAATATGGTGCCTTTAACTTGTCCAGAAAGATGCCCAGAAGGGGAATAGCTGGCACAAATGGAATTTCTATTTTCAGTTCTTTGAGGAATCTGTGTACTGATTTCCACAGGGGTTGTACCAGTTTACATTCCCACCAACAATCTAAAAGTCTTCCTTTCCACCTGAAGCCTTACCAGCCGATGGTTTCTCCATCTCCTCTAAGAAAATTTGCTATGTCAGTAGGTCAGAGAAGTGTATCAGTCTAAAATGTTGTTTCCTTTTCTACATTGGAGTAGAATCATGAGCCCAAAAACACCAGTACCAAACTCAAATTCTCACATATTCAGTTGTTTTGAATACAGTCCTAAATATTTCCAGGATTTTAGGCATTTAAAGCCTATCTGCTTTACATCTCCCAGAAAACTGTGCCCAACTTCTGCTAATTATGAATAAGACAAACCCTGAGCTATGAAAGACCCCAAACTCTTGCTGCTCTGACCTGGAAGCTGCCCATCTTGCTGCTGAGTGACACCATCTAGATGTTCCAGGCCCTTCTTGGCTCCCTCCTTCCTCTGTGTCCTCCTTTGTGCTATTTCCCTTCTGGGTGCTGGCTCCATGCTGCTGCCTCTGGAAGATTTCTTCTTGGGAGCATCTTCCTCTCATGTAGCACTGCCCCAGGATCTTTCTTGGAATCTACTATAATAATCTCTATCCCACTACCCTTACCCTACCCCCAGCCAAATGATTCTCGGCACCATAACCAGATTTTTCTTTCTTAAGTGTAAATTAAATAATGTCATTTGCCTACTAAAATCCTGCTTTACTTAGAATAAAATTAATATATCTTCTTATGGACTGAACCATGTTCCAGAATCTATCACCTATGTACCATGAGTTGAACTTGTGCCATGTTCCATTTGTGTATTACCTTCACACTATATTTTCCTTGTCCCCCTTGCACTAACACACATTTATTTGCATTTCTGAACCTCTCCACTGACTAGAAAGTTCTTGCCTAAATATATGCATAAATTCTTCCTTCTTAATTATGTTTGTGATTACTATCACCTCCTCAGACTCATTTTATTACACTTTTAAAATCTTTAATTAAAACACTTCTGTACTTTGCAGTTATTTTTTCTTTCTTCCACAGTATATTATGTTTCCATCAGACCTAATACCTATTTTATCCAAGAATATAACCATTTGTCTACCGCAAAGGAAAAACTTAAATAATTGCTACATAAGGAATAATGAATAGGATATCATTCCAAATACAGATGAATAGTACTCTGATCATAGAATTGGGACATTCAGATGCCAGAAAGTGATCATATCCCAATTCCCTGCTTGAACCTTATGGTCTAATAATGTCAATGTTAATTTCTAGAACTGTAGCTCATGCACTTTCTCTGAATTCTATTGGTGCATTCATGTCTCCCTATCCAAATGGTTGTGTGATCCTTCCTCATTTGAACCACTCATTCCCAAAGTGGATTAGAGACTCTTCTCAGAACACTCTGACTCATCTATATCACAGCTCTTACTCCATTCTATTCCTGTTCTCTTGTTTATCTCCCCCATCAGACTCAACTTCTTGGAATTAAGGAACATGTTTGTCTTTCCTTAAATCTTGTATGACTCTTATGTGCTTGCAATAATTTTTGTAGTTGTTGTGGAATGGATACATTGACCCTGTTGCTTGGGGCCTGTGGCGAGGCAGCATATACTGTTAGGATTGGGTGTTGGAGGAGGCTGCTCACCTCACGAGAGCTAGAAAGTAAAGACAGAGAAGAAAACAGCTCAGCACCTCATGAGGAGTGACCCCTTGAAATCCCTCACTAGGGATTTAAACCTCTTATAGGACAGTTTCATGTGACCAAAGAGTATTGGTGGCTCTCTTTAGGAGTAACTCTGAGGAGTTCTGTAAGAAAGGGCTTCTTGAGTGGACCTAAAATGTGTATGTTCATTCTAGGGGTCTGGAGTAGGGTCAGAGATGCTTCATTCACTGGAAACATCCTAGCGATTCAGATGATGCCAGTAGAAGGCTTTCTTGTGTCATAGTAAATTTCTACAGGGTACCCTATTCTCAGTTGAGATGCACTGGAAAATACGTTTCCCATTGGCTTGAAAGTTACATTTCTTTACCTAACCCCAACTTCATCTCAGACAGACATAGTGCATTTGCCTCAGTAGGGTTTTTCTTGCTGAAATCAAATGACCCCCAGTCCTTTTGTCCTCATCCCACAAAGGCAAGAAAGGACTGATCGCCTTCACATTGATTTTAAACAGCTCCGAGATTACTCTATTTCCAAGTAATTATTATTTTATGTAGACAAACTTATCAAAATGTGACCTATGAAATTTAAAATAATTCAAAAACAAATTTAAAACTTCAACTTGTACTGCTAATATAGTTTTTAATGACCCATTTCAAGAATTAGCAGTGTCTTGGGGTCATGTAGTAATAAGTCAGCAAGTAAGATTTTCAGCTAATTTTTTAAAATAATGAAAGAACAAGAGAATGCTGTTCTAAACTTGCATAAAGCATTCTATAATATAGCATTATCTGTTACCTTTGATATATTTCTTTCTCACAATGCACATTATGTGTTTCATATTTGCATAATATATATGTCTGCACATATATGGGCATAATTGTGATATGTATAGTTAGTAAACTTGAGTTCAGGTCCTCTCCTCAGAATCTGGTTACTTGCATTTTTAGCCTTTGTATTTGTGGATACATGGATGGCATGAGTTATATTAAAACACTCTAGCTACTCTAGGTGCAAGACACAGGGCAGACGAGTGTGTTGCTGCACTCTGTTGATCACAGTAGCCACTCTGCACTCAGTCCAGAGTTGGCCCCAGAGTCACCCTACTGGGATTGCAGTGCCATCTGCTTCCCATTTCATTCTGTCCAGAGCACAGTGTTCTATTTCAGCTTTCAGTGTGCTGGATCCAATTGATGACATTTGAGGTAGCTGCGACCCATAGTGATGAGGATCACCGAAGATGATGGGCTCGTTAAGCACATCTCATTTTAGATAAACTGCAAGTGGCATTTGGTTTATATGGTTCATTTCACCAACAAATTAGATTTCAAATTGATTGCTTTTTAAAATGGCTTTGTTCATCAATTCTGAGACGAGGCAATTACAATCAGAAACTTAGTAATTAATGGTTGCCTATATTAAAAATGTTTTGTAAATAGCAGAGTAGTCATGAACTTCAATAGAATCTAAAATGTTCTCTTGACTTTTAGGCTCTCTCAAGCTCTAGACTGCATAGGATTGAAATAAAGGTCTTCGCACAAGCTTCCTGTGAAAGAAAAGATATGACAGTTCGTAGCAAAGTTGTGTAAGCCCCTGTATCATTAAATAACCAAAAGTCAAGCAAAAGGCAAATAAAAGCTTTAACACATTGGACCAATGGCTACCTCAGCTTATATCGTGAACTAATACCATTTGAGTTATTGTATTCAAAAAGTAGCTTCTATCATATACTATTTAAATTGTTTTACTAGTGTACAGGTTTCTTAATTTAGTGAAGTTACTACTCATTCTTCAATTTCTCTTTAAAATTAAGATTTTTATGCTTCCTTGCCAAAACCAAACTAGAAACTGAAGAACAGTAAAGAAGAAAACTGGAATTTTCTTGAATTTTGACTAGATAAAATTTTCACCAGGAGAATACTTCTGAGTCTTTGTAGAATCATCACTGGGTTCAACACCTTCCTTGATCTCTAATATCATTTGTTTTAGATAATTTTCACAAGGTTTCTTTTGTAAAATAAAATGCAGATGTGAATTATCACATAGATCAAATACATAGTTTAATTTTTCATTATAAATAGAAACTACCAGAGGAAGTTCCTTCTCATTTGAAAAGCACTTTCACTGATGCTACTTTCCTCTTCTCAACTTTCCCTAAGTAGCTGTTATCTTTTTCTACATAATAATCACTTCCTGACATTTTAAAATAATAGTTATATCACCTAAATAAGGATTTGTAGATTGGATTCTTGAGCTGTCAAATTTCTCCAGAAATTGAAAAAGTTATTTCACTTCTCCAAATTGCAATTTGGTAATTTGGTAATTTTTTAGCTCACTGGTATATTTATGGGTGTGGACCTAGCTCAGCATGAGAAGGCGTTCATCTGTACTTTTCTTTATCCCCATCCTCTTACCTAGAAACAGAAGAGGGTTTGCAGAGAAGGCAGCAGGAGCAAAGGACAGGGCTCAGAGGAAGCAAAAGCCCCATCAAGTCTTGCATGAAAGAGCAACACAGTGAATTCAACCTTGACCGCCTTACCATGAAGGAAAAGTTATGGAGATCTAATGCTTGTAGCGAGTCATAAAAATGTCAATTCAGAAATGACTTTCACTCCTAAGCACGCTAGAGGCACACTCTACAGTTTGTAGGCTCTTGCATTTAGGCTTTTATCTCAGCTCAGACTCTAACGGATGTTGTGACATCTAGTGAGTTAGATTAAAATTTGGAACTTTCAATATGAAAAGAAAAATAAATCATTTTTTAATTCAAACTTCCCTCCGCCTTGTAAAGATGGGGTAATCAATCTCTAGCAAAGACAAAGTGATTTTTCTCAAGGTCAAGTCACAGAAGCTCAGACTTCCTGATTTTATTTTCAACTTTTTTTGACCAACGCAAGTAGGTTCTCTCCAGAAACATTGTGTTTATTCCATTGTTTCCCTGACGAAAGGCTGGCAAAAAGTCTATAAAGTCAATGTAGTCCAGCAGTGTGTGTCAGGCCTCGTTCTCCAGTTGTTACTCCCTTGGCATTGCTTGGTGATGAGAGCATGCTTTCATCCATGGCCTTATTTTTCAGAGGGACAGTGTGTTCCAGAGGCTTCACTCCATCTTAGGTACAGAGTTCTCCAGGCAGATTCTTTTGTTGCTGAGCAGCAAGTGAGGCTACTAAACAGATTGAAGTGGGATTCGGAGGTTTACCAGGAGGAGGACAGTGGAACCAATGTTGGTAGGGAAGTTCTTCAGGATTACACTTGAAGAAGAGTGCAGAGAGACAGGAGTTGGCATCAGCAGGCCATTTGGGGAGAATGACAGAGTAGCTCCGAGAGATCTGTATCTGCTCACGTGGCATGTCAAGAAACCTATTGAATCTCTCCGTGTTGTCTCCATTCTTCTTCTTTTTGTTGTTTTTTTTTAGCTTTGGTCTTGTGGAACCCAAGTACTTGGGGGATGTATCAAAGAGTAGAATGCTGCTTCATAAACACTGACAATACCACAAAGATCTATACAATTATTAACTACATAAAAACTCCCTTTATTTCTTACTTTAAAATATTTTTCCTTATGCTTTTGTATGTGTATAAAACCCAAAATTCAAAGAAAGAGCAAAATAAAAGGTAGATACTAGGAAATGGGGAGATAGATCTTTTGGAAATGAGAAGGGGACCAAAAGGTACAGGGAGGGATAGAAGAAGAGAAGAAGTGAGGAGAGGAGACTGGGATAGAAAAAGGAATAAAGATGCATCTTGTACATGCCATGAGGCATGTAATCATTATGTACTACAAACATGCACTTATAAAACACCAAAACTAGAAAAATATACTATTAAAATGCTTAAAAAATAAAAAGGAGAAAAACCAAAAAGATACATATGTGCTATATATAATTAATGCCCATAATTAAATGCCTACTATGTCACCAGCACTATCCAAACTTTACTTTTCCTTAAGTTCTCATAATGCCTAAAAGTACTATTGTTACCATCAATTTGAAGACGACATTCACTGAGATGAAGCAGTTTGCCCAAAGTGCGCAACCAGTGAGCAATTGAGTGGGGACATGAACCTTGGAAACCTAGCCCCAGAGCCTGTGTTCTTCACCACCACCATTCCTAGTCTTTAATATCATTTTTCTGGTAGGAGACAATCAGTTGTCCTTCCATGTTAATGTATTTTATCTTCTCCACTTAATAACGAGTTGACCTTTTTCTTCATTTGTACTCTACAGACGCTTTTGAGCTGGCTAGTTTGGTGAAGTGAGGAGTTTGACTGGATTTTTAAGATGTTTGAGATTAGAATATCACCTTTAACAAATGAAATCTGACTCCATATGACAATGAATGGAATATATAAAAGCAGAGGTTTTCTGACTAAAGTTATATAAATAGCCTCAGGTCAAAGAACCAGTGTAACTACTAAGAGATTTTAATCTAAGACCTCCTACATCACAAACCAAATTCTTATCTGCAGCCTTCTGATTAAAAGCCTTCTCAATGGCTGGGGATTTAGCTCAGTGGTTCTGGTGCCTGCCTCGCAAGCGCAAGGTCCTGAGTTCGATCTCCAGTACCAAAAAAAAAAAAAAAAACAGCAAGAAAACTAAAAGCCTTCTCAAGCCAGGAGCTTGGAAACATCAGAACATAGTACTGCACTATCTGCATAGGTAGGATGATATGTATAAATGACAGATTTTTGTGATTTTGATACTATTCATCTTATTTAATACTATTCATTCTTATGACTTAATAGGACAGAAGCACATCTGACAGTCATTAAGCAAGAAATTCTTCCCCATACATGTATATTTTGGGGAAGTAGAACTTGAAACTTTGTGAAAAAGATCATGACTGACAATTGGAAATGTCTGAAAATGTCAAGAGGTTGTAAAATGTGAATATTCTCCTTGAAGTTGTGAATTCCTCAATACTAGATGAGTGAATCAGTAATCTAGATAGAAATCATCTAGAATGGTATGATTGAAGCACATTCTTAGTGCAGAGAATTGGACTACTTGCCCTTCCCCTTTCAACTCTAAAAGTTTTTCATTCTATCATTTTAGCATAATCTAATTCACATAAAGGACATTTGAAATGCCATCAGATCATGACTAGTACACAATGGAACCCCAATAGTGCTCTCTACAAAACTATGCTAAGAACATTATGCTCATTTAGGTAATGTTAATCATTTAAATTCCTGTCTTCCAGAAAGGATTTAGCAATCCTTTTTATAATTTAAATTCAAATTAATAATATTTGAATTTCTTGTTAGAAACAAGATTTTCTGACAAATGATTCTTTGTTTGCCTGTATAGCATAAACTCAAATATTTCCTTCACTGTCAAGCAAATTTTATTCTTTCTTTGCAAATTAATGCCTCCATTTGCATTCAAAAGACAACCATGTTTCATGAGGGAACTAAATGCTTACAACTTTGAGTTGGTTTTATGTCCATTACTGTTCCCTCTATTGGGCTTTTAAGATTTCTAGAAAGAGAATGCAAATTGAATTGTGTGAGGAAGAGACAAATGTCTCTTTCATTCATAATAAATTGATCTAAAAAGCTTACTGATTATCCAAATGCTACATCTGGACTTGGTGTTATCACATGGAAATTCATTATAGAAAATATACTGTGCAGATTAAGATGGCTAATGTAGCATGAAAGCTGTAATTTCTGTTATGATTTAGAATTATACTTTCCCATCTAAGTGAAGATTGCTTTGACAGGAATTTATCAGCTACCTCAGGTTCTGGCATTTGACCCAAAATAGATGGAAAATATTTATAAGAACTACTTATCATGTAAAAAACATAGTCAAAGTCATATTGTTTCCCATTTCTCAAAAATAAACAAAGCTTTGCTTAAATAACACATGGTTTCTCTAATATGAGAAACTCAATATATAAATAAAGTGCAAAATAAAAGACAAACAATAGGAGAAAAGAGAGAGAGAAAAAGATATTATAATCCAACCTGGACAATGTATCTAAACATGTACCTCGATTTACTATAAATGCCCTATGTATTTTATATGTCTTTTTGGTCTGTTAGTCTGTTATTGATCTGTATGTATTATGACTAACTTTATAAGGACTTATAAGATAAATAAATGAATATGATGGTGGAAAAAAATAGGGGTGGAGGCGAAGGGGAAAAAAATTGAGATGTGTTATGTACATGTTCCAACTCACCAAAATGAATATAATCATCGTACTGCAAATACATATTCATAAAAGTTTTAAAAAAGAAACAATGCTTTCGTATGCATGACACTATCTTATCACTAGCTACCATGCAAAACCTTAGCCAACATTTCAAGTTTTTTGATTCATTTTGAATGGTTACCTAACTCTGGATTCTCTAAGATACTGTTATCCAACAGGAACTAAAGGTAAGCTCCAAATATGAGCCACGTGTACAATTTTAAATGTTGTTATATTAAAAACAGTGAAAAAGGGGTGAAAGTAATTTTAATAAACATATTTTACTTAGTCCAACATATATGCAAGTGATTTGGACATCACCATTTAGATTTCAGATCTGTTGATTCCAAGGCCCAGTTCTTACTATGGGACCTTCTTCCTAACTCATTCTTGTGATTTGACCTATTAAGCATGTTCAGTCCTGGGTGCCCCTTGCTGGGTGTGCTTGCATTACTGGATTTGAGCTGCTGAGCATAGCCAGGGAGAGAGCCAAGCCTTTCCATCTTACTTATCCTGCTAATGGCTGAGTGTCCGCTTGTCCTGCCTAGGGCTGGCATGGTGACAGAAAAGACACTGATGACTTACCTCACTGTAATTATTTTCCCTTAGTCACCAAAGTGCATATGAAACAAAGCCAAGATTAATCTCAGCTTTAGAACTCATTCAAGAATCAATAGCCATGCTGGTATTGAATTATATGTGAAATGAAGCACCAACTCAACAGAGACGTTATCTGTTTATCAGTATTAAGTACAAAATTTTATTGGACTGGACAGTGAATATTCAGTTTGCACCTAGCAATTCAATAGTAAACCTCTAAGTAAATTCCTTGAAAATTGACAATTTTCTCAAAATCCCATATTTTGTTCCTAAATACTCAAATTGCCTCTCTTTCTAGGTGTTAGGAAAATCTTGATGTTGGAATTTACATCTCTGTTCTACTTTCTTGTCAAGCCATCTATGGGAATTTCCTGAGGCTCCCATCACAAATTATCACAAACGAGGTGGCTTGGAACCGTGGGAAATTGTTCTCCCACACTTCTGGCGACCAGAAGTTTGAAATCAAGTTGTTGGCAGGGCCACACTGCCTCCAGAGGACCTAGGAAAAAATTCCATCAATGCATCTTCCAGCTTATATTGTGCATCGGTTAGGATTGTTGTACTTAGACATAGGTATGACAACAGCATGGGTCCAAAATGTGGCTTCATAAGAGACTACCTATGTACGTATAAGCAAAAGCCTTGACTCTCTGTGCTCTAGCTTCTACTCCCTCAGTTCACTTTAATAATAGCAGTTACTTCATAGGGCAGTTGGCAGACAGCAAATGAAGAGCTGCTTATAGGCCGTTTGGAATAGAGCTTAGCCTATAGTTACATTAAAAAACACACTCTGTTATTGGGAACATCATTTTGGAGTTATCGTATATGAAGAATTATAGGCTCTTTGTAGCTATATCTGTAATGTGCTATTACTGTGATATGGTGCACACACAAATGCACCAAAACTTGTGCTAACTGAAACTCATGTAATTAGAATTAAATTATGGATATTTTAGGAGTTAATGTAAATAAGTGTTGTGTAATTATTACTACATAACTCTTTCTCTTTATTTCCTATAGTATAACTACACTGATTTCTAAAAGTATTGACATCAGTATGACCAATAAGATGTTCATCTTGCACATGAGTGCCCCTGAAGCACACTGTGTATTCCTTGAACCTACAAGGTTTTAATTTCCTGTCCCTGATGACTATTTCAGATTACCATGCCTGTATGATTCCATCTGCTTCTGAATTCCTATCACAACACAGTATCTTGCCAGATATTCAAACTTTACCATATAGAGCTGTTATTTTCACACTGTGACTTATGACCTACTAGCAGACCATGAAATCGGCTTAGTGAATGGCAAAGAGAAGTTCTTAAAAAAATAATACGCAGTAGAAAGAAAGGGAATGGATAGAAAACGATACAAAAATGGGTCTGTCAGGATAAATAAAAGTAAATATTGCTTTGTGACTCTTTTGTATTTACAAAAGCTGTGTGTTTACATGTACATGTACACAAGTACAGCTAAGGCTTCTGTTAGGCAGTATAATATAGACTTCTTATGAGATGTGGTGTTTTTCAGCATTTACTGACTAACATATACATTAGTTACTATTAAGATATCATGTATTCATATTTCACACTTTTGTAAATCACACTTTGTTTCTATTTTCTTCATTTTTTATTTTTTCTACTCCCCAACTCTGAACTGGAAAAATAGCACGATGACCTTATGTTGGAGCTGTATGGGTTCACCCCTTGTTGAGATTTTGATGCAGTTAGGGTTTAGCTCTCTCCCCACATACATCATTGTGATCAATATTATTATTAGCCACTGAGAGTGCGTTATACATATCACGACGATTCCCCACAGAAAACTCAGTATGTAACTTGTAAGAGCAAAGATAATCCCTTAACCTAAGCACAGTGCTATTACCAAATTTTAAAATCTAGCATTTAAACAACACTTCTTCATTGTCGGTGAGAGCGTAAACTAGTACAACCACTATGGAAATCAGTATGGAGATTCACCAAAAAACTAAAACTAGAAATTTTTTTTGACCCAGCTAATCCTCTTCTAGATATCTTTCTGAACAGGTGATCCATGCATACCCATGCTTATAGCAGCATAATTAATAAGAGCTGAAGCTTAGAAACTACCTATATATCTATCAACAGATGAATGGATAATGAAAATGTGATATTTATACACAATGTAGTACTACTCTGTCATAAAGAAGGATAAAGTTTAGGCACTTTTAGGTAAATGGATGCACCTCGAGACCTTAATGTTAAGTGAAATAAATTAGGCATATAAGTTTAAATATCGCATTGTTACTCTTTATATGAGAAACCCAAAGAATAAATAAGAAGCAAAATAAAAGATAGTTTTTAGAAAGCAGGAAAATCTTTTTCAAATGGGAAGGAGAACAGGAGAAAGAGGGAAGGAAGAGGAAAGGAAGGAAAGGAAAATTTTAAAGAAAAAGTTGAAGAGGAAAAAAATTGAAATACTGTAGAGCTTTTGCAAATAGGGAGGGGAAAAAAATTGAAGGGAACAGGGAGAAGAGGGAAGGGAACAAAAAAGAATTAAGACGTGTTATGTACATGTACAAATTCCCCATGATAAATGTAATCATTATGTGCTGGAAACATGTATCAGTAAAAAATACTATTATCTAACATTCAGCACACACTCAAGTTTCACTAACCTCCCCAACGATATCATTTATAATAACTTTTGTTTTGTTTCAAGATCTAATCCAGGATTATATATTACATACACTTAATTGTCTTGCATTTTATCTCCTTTAATTCTAGACAGTTTCTTGGTTCTTAATGGGCTACAGGATTTTCTGTTGCCCCACAATGATTTTGATGCTTCTTGTTTGAATCAATGGCAGAAGTTAACTTTTTCATATATTCCGAGAATAGTATGTGTGTACACATGTACACATTTTGTGACATATAGGCTCCATTTCTAATCCTTGCGATAGTTATTATGTAACTAAGGAAGTTCATTTTCCCTGAATGTAAGCTGCTAGCCCAGCGTCATTTCGGTTGTAAATTTTTGAGTTAGGCTTTGGACCTGGAGGACTTTCCACTCTATCACTCTGCCTCTGATCCACATTGATTTAAATGTTAGTTGTTTAATATTAGTATAGCCACCCCTACTCTCTTTGGGATGTAGTATCTTTTTCTATCATTTCATTTTCCATGTATTCCTATCTTTAGATTTAAAATAAGTGTAATGATAGTATATAGTTGGATCATGATTTCGGGTGCTTCTGCTTGTTTCTAATCTCAGTTTATTCTACATGTATCTGTCTTCTGATTGGAGAGTTTAACCTGTTTATGTTTAAAATAATTACTGATGGCCCTGAGATTTAGCTCAGTGGTTTCAACGCCTGCTGTGCAAGTGCAAGGACCCCAGTTTGATCCCCGGTACAAAAAAAAAAAAATATATATATATATATATATATATTGCTGATAAGGAAGCACTTAACTTCTGTCATTTTGCTGCTTGTTTTCTCTATGATTCATAACCTTTTTGTCCCTCATTTCCTGCATTGCTATCTTTGTTTTCAGTTGATTTTTTTGAAATGAACCATTTATATTATTTAAATTTCTCTCTCAGTTCCCGTGACTATACTCTTTAGCTATTTTATTTATGGTTGTTACAGGGATTATGTTTAACATACTAAAGTTATATGATTCTAATTTGGATTTATACAAGCTTAGCTTTAACAATATACAAAATCTCTACTCCTTTAATAGTCCTGTTCCCACCTTTCACTTATTTATGTCACAAAATTATCTCTTTGCGTATTGTGTGTCCAAAAACATAAATGAATATTTTTAATGCATTAGCATCTTAAATGGTGTAGAAAACAAAATGTGTAGCTATAAACCAAGGTTGTAGTAGTATTAGCTTTTGAATTAATATTTTTAAAAAACGTACTAGCCTCTTAAATCATGTAGGAAACAGAAAGTAGCAGATTGAATAACTGGCTTCAATCTCCACCCCTTGCCCTATCTACACTTTTGTCATGTCTTCATTGTGGGTGGAGTACATGTCCCTGCTGATAGATTTCAGGCTTGTCTGTCACTGAGTTTGGCCAAGTGACATGGTGGTAAATGTGGGGAATGTGCCAGTCTGAGCCTAGGTCCTCAGAAACATTGTGTATTTCTGTGTTCTCTTGTAGGACTGCAGTGGGAGAAAAAGAGCATACCAACCTGGCAGTCAAAAGGAGGTGAGAGACACGTGTAACAAAGCTGCTCCTTCCTCTCACTAATCTTCAGTTTAAACTGTAGTTACCAGCATAACTCAGCCTGGGTCAGCAAAACCACGAGATCAAATGACTGTCATAAGCCACTTGGCCCTGAGATAATTTTTTAGAAAGCTATATTGAGTCAAGACCTAGCTAACACAGTACCTGACACTGCAGGTGACACAGTAATTACTTGGTAAATATCGGTACCCTAATAATGTGAGGATATGCCATTTGGCATTTCAATTTGCTCATAGAAGAGAAAAACTCCTTTTATTTTATATAATTTGTTTTGAAGGGCAAGCATCAATTTGTGAAATGAAAAACTAAATAAAAATCTAAGATGATAAGCTCAAGATCCTCAGTATTATCTAGTCAGAATCAGTATCCTTCTAATGATCCCTAATGATTATGATTTTCACTAACCCATTGGGCTAAAATGTATATATAGTATAAATATAGTATAAATCTAACATGAACATAATATGGATGAAATTAAGTTCTACCAGTACTGTAGACCATAACACCCATTAGGAGGATGGTATATAGTTTCAGGGATTTGGATGCAGGCTCCCAATATGCTTTATATGCATTCTAAATTATATCAGCCAGTGGGCTGTATTGTATTCATTTCCCACCCAAGTGGAATCTGAACCACAAGTGGCCGGTGATAGATTCATATTACACTAATATAATGCTCTATACAACTTAGTATTCTCAAAAATAATCCTTATAACTAAGTGCCTGATGCCCGAAGACTTGGAGTGCTCTTTTGCTTGGATCTTAGATTTCTCTATCAAACCAAGACACACAATGGAAAAATCATTCAAGTCTGAAGTTCCCTCAGAGATGCAGGAAGCTGAATTCCTCATGAACTCTCACAGGAAACACTGTTTATTCTGGTGTCTAAAATGCCTTAGACAAATATTTCACATCAAACCCAGACTGAAAGTGACTACAGTGGTACCTTGGTGCAGGAACTTAATTCATTCCACCATTCTGGGGAATGTGCCTGCATTCGTATTTCTACAGGGAAGATGGTCACATTCGTGTTTGTACAGGAAGATTGCTGTGATCTTGTTCATCACCTGATGTAGGCTTCACAAATGGAAGCAAAATTTTGCCTAATGTTGAAATAAACATTTAGGAGTCATCAGTTCCAAACTTTTTTCTTTTGCATCTAAGCAGGAAGCAGCAATACATTCATTTATTCATCTGAAACATTATTCACAAGTTGTCATGTGCTGTGCTCTGTGTTTGATGCTGAAGAGGTAACGGGGAGTTTAGCATTAATCAAAAATCTGAAAAATAAATATAAGATTATATCTATGACATGTACTATGAAAGAAAGTTGAATGGTCATATGAGAGTATGCAATAGGAGTCAGACATAGTTTTAGAGAATAAAAGAAAAGGAAATAAAAGAAAGGCTTTCCCTTGGAAGTCTTTTTGAAGCAAATACACAGAAAATTAGTAGAAATTATCCAACTAAAAAGTTGGACAAGAGGCATTTCCGGGGGAGTAAGCAGCTTCTGTAAAGTGAGACGCTCACTTGAGTCATGGAGTGAAGATGATCAGTGTGATGGAACAGGAGCACTGGGGAGAAGAGATGTGAAATGAGGCTGGGAGCTACATGGCTATTCACCCTCGGGTTGGAAATCTCCAGCTTTTTGTGGTCCTCTACACTGGTTCTGTCATTTTTCCACCACACCCTATGCACTGCAAGATGAAACTTTTAGAATTCCGTCAATAATTTTCTTGTCCTCTATCTTCCAGGTAGTCCAGCCAACTGGAGAATCATCAGGAAAGTGGATGATGAGCTGTCTGTGAGGCAACTGTATTGCTCCACCTTCCTTGCTTGTCTTTGGTTTGGCAATGGCTATGCCTGCCTTTCTACTTAGGGCAGGTCCTGCATGATGGCGCTCTTCAATCTCTCTCTCTCTCTCTCTCTCTCTCTCTCTCTCTCTCTCATATCTTTTGTTCCCTTCCTTTGCTTCTTAAACTTAGAGAACTCATCACTTCCTGCTGTTTCATAATCCTTTGCCCATATTTTAAAAATAGTCTTTCTATTAAACCCTTTTGGATTTTTCACTTAAGAATATCATCTGTTTCTGCCAAATTCTTGAGTGTTGCAGTTTTATATACCATATCCTCAGATTTAGTATTTCATCCCAAGGGAAATGAAACAAGGATTCTTAAGAGCACACACATACAAATTTCAAGGTGGGTGTGTATAGGCACACTCACCCATGGGAAGCACCAAGTAAGTTACTATTCAGACTTATACTAAAATGATAAGTTTGGCTGCAAAATATAAACTAGGTTGAAAGTTGAAGGATGGAGGGAGACACGATACTGTTATAGTTTCAGTAAGACATGTCATTAGCTGGGATATTTAAAAAATGGTGAAAATTTAGAGAAGTTCGTAAATTCAAGATGAAGAAAACAGCTTCAAGGATGGACTCCAACATCGTGTTTATGCAACTTGACAGAAGGCAATAATCATTGATTGAGCTGGATCACTTGGAAAATACTCAGGTTTGCAGATGGCAACCAGACTTTAGGATTTGAAGTGTTGTGTTTGAAGTGGCTTCAAGATATCTAGGTGGAGATATGAAGCAGACAATTGGTTATGAAGATCCAAAACTCTTAGGAAAGGTCAGGATTGGAGGAATTATATTTGAGAGTTTTTGACATATGGGGATGATTAAAATGGTGGTTGTGTGTGAGGTTTCCTGCAGGGTGAGAATTAAACCCAGGCTCAGCCCTAAAGAACTTCTACATAAACCGACCAGTTAAAAGAAAATAAACGTGGGAAGACAAAGGAAAGGAGAAACAGAGACTTGGGCAGCACCTGTTGAAACGGGTACATTGTGGTAGAGAACACAAGGAAACAGAATATTAAAAACAGCGACAATTATCCAGACTCTGAGGTTGACTGAAAAAATGTGAAAAAAAAGTATTTTTCTTACTGTACCACAATAGCCCCTTGCTTTTTTAGAAAACAAATGTTACATCTTAAAGCAAATTGTTTTCTATGCCCAACAACAGTTCTACTGTGCTTAGGTTCTTACCCGTACCCCTTTCAAAGTCTGCCCTTCACTTCAGTGGGAGCCATAACTCATTGCTTTTACTTAGAATACAGTTCAGGGCTTTCTACTCCTGCTTCTGTTTCTTACTGTTTGCCCCAAGCAGAACTGATAAACTGGAGCCAGCCTAGGAGTTTAGTTTTATGATACTTGAAGGCAGCACTATAACTATTCATTGATATTCCTTTCCTGACAGCTACATCACAAGCTATTCATAACGAAAACCAAGAAGCATTCATCAAGTGAGAGAATATATAAATGGTAAAACTCAACATTTGACATTTTTTAAATAAAAAAATTCATTAATCCATGCAGCTTCAGATTTTGGAAATATATATCCTTTAACAACCTCAAATTTTTCCAAACTTAAGAAAACCACTTCCATTGTCAACAGTGCACGTGACTCCATAGCCATCTTACTATGGTGCATGGTCACAAAAAGACACTCATTTTGCTTTTACCTCCCTTGTTTTGTGGATTAACTGTTCATCTGCCAAAACAAAGCAAGGGACAATCTTGTGGTCTTACCCAGCATATACAAATAAGCTTGTTTGTATGTCTCTGTTTTAATTGGTTATTTATGCTGCACTCCAGGATCTAACAACTCATTTTGCTCTAGGAGAAAACAATCCATGACACAACACTGCTCTGACAGTGTAGAAAGGATGGCCCACTCAAAAATGAAACCAAGTAATGCTCTCTTGAGCACCTTATGAGGCTGTCTTCTTCACAGCTTTGAGGAAGCTAGTTACGAACACCACCTTACTGCAGGAAGGACAATGTTGTACCAAAGGAAGATGGTATGGTGTTGTTTACAACAAGCATTACCAGGCTGTGGTAAATGGAGGCTGATCTCAATTGTGAGACTGTCATAATTTAAATTAAGCGGGAAACATTTTCTCTGGGATCATATAGTAAGTTAACCCAAGGAGCAGCTATAGAGTTGGAAATTAAATTAACCCAACAAAAAATAAAAATTTGACACTTTTAGAAAAAAAGTGCATGCATTTTATTAGTGGACTCTGAGCTGCTGAGGTAGTGCTACCAAGGATGGAGATCCATGAACCTTCCAACCATCTACTGGATGTCATTACTCTACTGGTCTGGGGCTCTTGCCAAGTCAAACTAACACTTACCATCTCCAGTCATTTATGCCTGGAAGATGGTCAAATACAAGACTTTTTCCAAGCCTCGTAGAGTTTAGTGCCCACCTGTTCTTAATCAATAGGAAGACTTCATAATAGAATGTTCCATGAACCCATAGACAACACCACCCAGGAGTTTATAGTCTTGGCTGCTAGTCCTGGGATTACTTTTCCTTCAGCTGTGAACATAGCAGTCTTGCTAAATTGCTATGAGGAAAGAGTGGTTGAGGAAACCTAGAACATCCAAGTCCCAGGAGATAATGCATATACATTACAAATCAAGAACTGACAATAAAACATGTGCTGCAGCAAGCATGCTTTCCAGTAAGGATACAGAGAATTTTTGAGTGCTTTCTTTCGGTTTTGTAACATTTCTATTAAAAAGTGCCACACATATAAATGGATAAATTTTCATTAAATGTCCTCTCTGTCAAAGAAGGAGATAATTTATATCAGGCAAAACAAACAGGGTCCAAGTTATAAGCATGGGGCTCATGATCACATTCATTCTCACTCACTTCCTCAGCTGGAGAGTATGCAAGAAGGAGTTTCCAGTTTTTCTCAGACTATTGTCTTAGTTTCCCTGGGCTGCCATAACAAAGAACCACAAGCTAAGTGCTTAAACAGCATAAATGTATAGTTCTGCAGGCTGTAAGTCCAAAGTCTAGGTGCACAGGGCTAGCTTCTTCTGAGGGCTCAGAGGGAAGCTGTATCATGCCTCTCTCCTGGTGAGGGCCCAGAGTCTAACACTGCCTGACGTGCAGATACAGCTCTCCAATCTCTGCCTCTGTCTTCACAGGGCTTTCCTGTGTGCATCTTTCTCTTATAAGGACAAATGCATATTGGATTAAAGGCCCACCTTCTCCAGCATGATCCTATCTTTACTAATTTCTTCTGTTAAGACTCTCTTTTAAAATAAGGTCACATTCTGAGGTTCTGGGAGTTAAGACCTTGGACTGTTTTTGTGGGGACATGATTTGGCCCACACTGCCATTTAAGCAATGTCAAACATCTCAGCAGAAAATGACTGAGAAGCCAATGAAGGCAAAATTTTACTTCATTTACCATTGTATTAAAGAGAAGCCAAATTAAATTTGTTTTGTCATTAAAAGAACTTTAACATCCAACTTCAAAATACAATTTACAAGGAAACTATTAACTATTTGTGACCTGACAAGAAAGAAGATTTCCCTAATCTTTGGTGTAAACAGTCTCTGAAGTAAATCATTTATTGCATGGAATTATCTATGCCACTCATTCCCAGTGGATCAGGGATTGACCTTAAGAAAGTATATGGATACGCATATCTTAAATATTCTAACACTATTATGGTTTCCCTTTATTGGGATCTATTAATTACCAAAGCTAGTTTCTGCAGCTACATGTAAAATTCTTGGTAACTTCAACATAGCAATATAAAGTAATGTATAGCGGTTGGGTTTGTATTTAATGAGCCAGATTACAGGGTCTGTTTGAGTCTAGCTGAAAGATTAACAAACATGAGTTTAAATCAAAGCACAGAAATACTAGAAAGTGTATCTGTTCCATAAAACAAGCTTGGCTCAGTAAAAACAAGCTCAGAAGTGAGCTCGCATGTCTGTACCTGATATTGAATTACCAGGTTGCTCTGATGGTCTATTTCATCTTCCAGAGTCTAGTGACTAAAAAAATGTTGGCAAGGAGCTGAGGGCCCAACACCTTCTGGAGAGCTATTCTCCTATTGGCAGACAGATTTGTGCTTTGCCAAACTCAGCACCAAGTGCCCAGGGTTCGCTAATTGCAGCCTTGATTATCTGTAGGTCAAAGTCAATGACTCCCTTGACAGTCGTCAAGACCTTGACTCCTTTGCCCACAAACCAGAGGTCAAAGGGAGCCCATTAGCAGCTCTGCACTTAGACACCAAGAACGGTAGGGTTTTCTTGATTAGAACCCAGGAGGCAGCCTGACTGATGTGTTCAGAGATGGAGCCAAATATGCTGGAAAAGAAGAGGTACAGCAAACAGGACCCCTGCTAATGCCTCCAGCCTATTCTCTCGTCACTTCAGACTTCTCAGTCTACACCACGGTAAGACTGAATTTCATCCAAGTTACCCAGCTTGATGGGTTCTTTCATTCTGTTTCGCTTTTGCATTCTCTCTCAACTCTGAGTCACACACACACACACACACACACACACACACACACACACTCCCAGCTGCTCCTAATGTTTTTAAAAATAGCTGTTTATTTAGCAAATGTCAATGTGTCCTTCAGAACTTGAACAAATAGGGCTCCTTTAAAGATGGTTCACAACTGCCTAATCCAGTGCCCCAGGGGCCCTTCTCTGTGCTCTCAGTGGCTGCCTGTTCTTAGATCTCTCCTAGGACTCAGCACGTTCTGTGCTATAATTGCTTACGTGTTTTACTGTCTTCCACACTAGATTTTAATTCTTGAAAATAAGAACCATGTCCCATTTACTTTTGTAACCTGGCAACTAGGATAATTGACTGTCGAAAAATAAGGTTTCAATGGACGTTCATTGAATGAATAATAGAGGGGATGCTAAAAGACCAGCATTGTATTTCCAGCTGTGCCAGTAACAAGCTTTGATTTTTTTAGTATATTGTGATTGCTGTTGTCACACTCATGACTTCAACATCCTTAGCCACTATGGGAAAAAAATCTCTGTTTTCAGACTTACATTTCCATGAATTCATACTCATTTTTTCTTTTCAAGTGTAAGGTGGGAATGACTCCATTTACATAATGATAGAATGAAAGACTATTATCATGTATACGTAGGAGTATTTTCCAGTGCAGACCTCTATAGAAACATGAATTATTATTGATGCTTGGTCGAAAGTAGAGGAAAGGAAAGCTGAGTATCTGAAACTCGAATTTTTTTGTGGGAAATATATTTATTATATCAGTTTAACATGGCACATCTACAAAATACCTTCCCCTTCCTTTCCTTTCTACCCAGTAGGTGGAGCATGAGGAATGTAGACAACCTCAGTACTTGTTCATTTTAGCCTAGGTACCATCAAGTCTCTCGGTCACTTCATGTAGCCAATGACCTGCTAGCTGGAGTTTCTCATCACTAGACTGAAAAATGATTATTCACTTCTTGACTTTGTTTAAACAGCAACAACTATCAATTTGTAAGCAATTACATTGAGTATTTCAAGATATATATGCAGGTTTCACTGCAACCAACAAGAATATGGTGAGTTTCTGCAAAGGTGGAACATTTTTCCTCTCCCTTTATTTATGTTTCAAGGTCTCACAAATTCCCTCTGCAAGTTCACAGTGTACAAACACCTTTAGCTTTGGGTATTAGTGCTTTCTCTGGAAAAAAACTTAGGAGACTAAAGGTTGACTTTTAGAACAAACAGCCAGTGAAGTTTTTCTTGGATAAGAAGAAAGAAAAACATATCTTTATTACATCCTGGTTCTCTATCATTAATTTATCTTTCTCTACAATTAGAGTGAAAATTGACAGATTACATCAAATCTAACCTTTTTCTATGCATCAAAAATAGCATAAAATAAGCAGTTCAAAACTCACTGTGGGCTACTAAGAAAAGGTTCAGAAATTTAAAATTAGGCATTTGTGATAAATCAGGGGAATAAATGGTAGATGCCTTTATCGATCTCTAGAGTCTAACCCCTTTCCAAATACTTCTTGCTCAACATATGGTATTGAATAAAGACCAAAAGAGAGAAAATTTAACTGTTGATCTATGCAGGTCATAACCAATGTGGAAAATATGCCACAGCAGCTTACAGAAAGAACCATTTCAAAACATATAGATGTAGAAACTATAGTGGTATCATATATATGTGCATACACAATGAACACAGGAAAGAAATGCAGGTTGTGAACCAAGCTGACAACTAATATATACATAAACACACACAGATATAAATACACACATACACACAGATATACATGTATGCAGAGACACATTCATATACTTCCATCCATGACATACAATCTCACATATAGATACACACACATGGGTTTCCAAATATGCACACATACTTCACATAAAAAATTAAGAAAATTTCCCCAAATACACTTTGTTATTGTCTAATTGTAATTGCCAACAAAACCTTTTCAGTGTCACTTGTCCTCTTCAACACAAATGATGAATTTAAATAAAAGAGTAACCATGTAAGCTGCCAAATTGGAAAAGCCATATAGAGGAATTCAAAGAGTGTAGCACTCAGATTTAGGAGACCAGGGTCCTACTTCCAAGTAGTGGTTCATGCATCCAACACTAAACTTAAATCAGGATCAAAACTGGGGGCGCCTTTTCAGGATCTTCCCTCCAATGGTGTGCTGGAACTATTCGATTTTTAAAAATTAAAATGTAAAACAGGCTAAGTTCAGCTGAAATGTAAATAGTTCAGTCCTATTGTCTGATGCCAAGATTCCTTCCTTGTGTGGTATAAAATATGAGTTTATGAGTCCTGATTTAAATTATCTGAGTCTATAGTTACTAATTGTAAAATGCTGTGATTGGGGCCTTAGAGACTCCTAAGAGAACTTTTAGTTCTATAATTATTTAGAAGTACTTACAAAGCATGGCCATTCTGACATATCCTGGGAAAGAAAAAAAATCACAATTTTAGCACAATATCTCACTCTCTAAACCAAATAGGAAAATGCAAATGGTATAATAATAAAATTTGCATCCTCCCATTCAACAATTTTGTGATAAATCTATTTTGTCAAGTGACAAAGAAGTCACTGAAAGAAAAAAAATCTGAAATGAAAATTGACAAGCCAATAAACAACCCCACTTCAGCTACAAAAACAAAACAAATAAAAGCAGTGCTATTACTGTAAATCAATAAATATTGGATGTTAAATGAAGCATAGACTTCAATACCAAAATTGAAGAATATATAAAAACCCAAACACAGATCTGCCTGGGGATAGGCGTGGGCATTGTGCCAATTTTAAAGGAACTATTTATTTCTCTGTGTTTCAGTGTCTCTCTTTACAAAGTGAGGAATCTTATTAATGATTGCTGAATTCCAGCTCTAACAATCTGTAAAAGACTATAGCTGGTAACAATTTCCTTCACCTCGTGTTTTGTTAATCCTGCCTCATGGAATTCATTTAAATGCAATCCATGCTTGATTTTCATTCATAAGGAGCTCCATGGTCTACATAGACTCTAATTGCAAAATTAGTATTGTTTCAAAAGCACCAGTTTAGTCTAAAAAATGAGATGCCCTCAATATGACATGCATATCTAATTTCTTTCACAGTTGCATGAAGTAAGCAAGAAAAGCATTCTTAACCACTCCTGAGAGCCTTTATCCCAAGCTATTCAACAAATGTTTTCTGTCCACTTGTCCAAGAAAGCTGACTAGACAAAACAGCCAGTGGAGGTACAAAGAAGAACATTCATTACTTAGCACAGCAAAATAAAAGATGTTTAAAATGAATGACCTATGGACACAAAAATGACTCTTCAAAGGATCCCATATTCATTTTTTTAATTATAAAATTGCCAAGAGTGTGGCATGCTACCCTGTTAAAAGGCTGAATTTCCATTACATTACAGAGATAGGTGTGATTCTTTAATTTTAAGTTAAATGGATGTAATATAGGGTAGTGTTGAATACAAATTATTTATACAATCTTTAGACATTACACTAGAGATAGTTTGTCACCAAAACAAGGTGATCTGGAATGACCAGAGATCTTACTACCTTCCAATCAGAAAAGGTATCTTGAAGCCCACAGTTCTTTTTTATTTGTTCTTAGGATCAAAAATGGCATGGGGCCTTTTTGAACAACTGATAATTTGAAATAGGAAGAAAATCTCCAAAGGGGTAGGGGACGTGGGAGGGGAAGGGGAAAGGAGAAAAGAAAGAAATGGAAACGAAGTCTATGTAAATAGGGAAGGGAGGAGGGGTAAAGGGCGCACAGGTAATGGGGAAAAAATAAGAACCAAGATAAATCATGTACAGATACAAGCACCCAATGATAAATGTAAATGTATTGTGTACCTAAAATGTACCAATAAAAGAATTTAAGCAAAAAAAAAAAAAAAAAACCATGGCATGGGATATATGGATTAACGGTACAGAGGAATAAACTCAGCTCTCCTCCCCTTCTCTCCAACACACAAAGGAAGATGTGTGCTCATCACAAAACCTCAAGTGGGCATTCTTTCATATTCTAGAGTATTCTCTCCCTTTAGGCAAACTCCAATCCTTACTTTAGCTAATAATTCTCTGATGTGTTTTGCTTTTTCTTTTCTCCACCATAACCCAGGCAGATTCTCATAACTTCGCTTTGTTTGACAGTGTTTCATAGACCCAATTTATAATAGGGAATGCTTGACTGGAGAGGGAGCAGAACAATCTAGAAAAGGCATGGGGAGGTGGCTGTGAGCTTTACGCCCAGGCAAAGAATTCTTCAACCCTGCCTGCTAAGCTCTGGAGTCACTTGTGAACTCAGCTAGAGCCAAGCCTATCTCCCTGCCTATTCCATTCTGGCTCATACATTACTGGAGGTCCCATGTAAGATTTTGACATTTTTTGAGATTATTTATAAGGTCACCAAGGAAATCTCCAAATGAAGCTGTAAGATTTATCTCTACAATTGTCATAGAGTCAACCTTCTAGCTGATTTTCACAGGGTGATGCTGATGTAGAAGGCATCTGGAGTCAGCGCACTTGGATTTGAATAGAAACTTTACCACTAAACAGTTATGTCAACTTAGAACAGTGTATGAACCTCTCTATGCCTCAGCCTTTCTAACTACAAGACAGAAAAGACTATGTAATTCATAGGTACATGTACAGATATGCAGCAAATGTTCTCAGTCAGATAACAATAAAGGTAAAAACTAGTTTTGCTTGGTTTTGTAAGATGAGATTCCAATTATTTGCTCTAACTGCATTACCATATCACTTTCATCAAAAGGCAGAATGTATAGGAAAAAGTACAGTGGCCTAATGTTAGGTTTAAACATGAAGTATCCTCCAAAGATGTATGCATTGAGGGGTTGATGCCCAATGCATCGGTATTTGAAGGTGGCGTCTGGAGAGGTGATCGGATCATGAAACACTAATCTCATGAATGGATTAGCTCACTGAGTTCAATGAACTATTTAGGGTGAGAGCCAGTTGGAGGCAACAGGTTATGGGAGACAAGCCTTTGAAGGGTATATTTTTCTCCACCCCTTTCTCTCTCTCTGCCTGTCTTTGCTTCCCAGCCACCATGAGGTGGCCAGTTCTGCTGTACTACACCCTCTCTCCCATGATGCTCTACTTCACCATCCATTATGGTGCTCTGCTTCACCAGCACAGGCCCCTAACAGTGGAGCCAGTCTGCTATGGATGAGACTTCTGAAGCCATGAGCCAAAGGACACCTTTTCCCTTCTAAATTCCTACTCTTAGGTATTTTGCTACAGTGATACAAAGCTGGTTGACACAAATGAGATAATGAGAGCCGTGTTAATCTTGCTGTCTGACCAAAAACCATGCTTCCTTGAGCTCATTTTCTCTCAGGTCCCAGTCGCTGCTTGTGTACATGATGTAGTCTCACATTGTGAATGTTAAGGTCTAAATAAGAACACCAGTTAAAAAGTTGAAGCTAATCTAGATAATCTCTATACTCTACTCTGACTCACTCTTCTTGCCTTGGTACTCTAATATTAGTCAGAAGAAATCAATTCATTTGCATATCCTTATACATAATCATTCATATACACCATGTCATTTGCACCTCATTGTGAGTACAAGGGAAGTGAATTTAACAAGTCTGTGACAATCCCCCAATGTACTTGTTATTCTGCTGCTGTCATTCTTTAGTTATCATCCTGCACCTTCAAGAAAAATTGTGTGAAACAAAAGAGTATGTTGCTCTTTCACAATAGAGGAAACCGAGTCTTCTCAGAGTAAGTAAACGACTCGCTTCTTTTCACGCAGACTATTCAAGTCTCAGGCCCTGTGTTGTTGACCAGGGCTGGCTCTACATTCTACCCCAGATCCAGAAGGTGAAGTCATTTCCAGCTGCATCATGCAATAAGTGTGAGAAGTAAGGGGAGATGCTCCGCCGAAGGGAGAAGCATGCTGTTTTACTGGAAGGAGATTGTCTAGGCAGCACCCTATATTCACTCTACTTATCATGAATATGTATTAATCTTTTTTCTATTCTCTCTTCTACTGCCAAGTGCATTGTCGGTGGTGTCATTCAGCAAAACAAAGTCTTTTAGGACTAGCCCTCACTTAGAGAATAAAATCGAAATGTCCTAACTCATGGCCCATCTGATCCAGCACCATTGATCTTTCCAGCCTCACATGTTCTCCCTCTCTTTAGGGCCTGCTCAGCCACAATCACCAAACCCATCTATCCATTTCACAGCCATTCTACTTTCTTCTATCCTATAATTCTTCATTCTTTGTCTGTGTACTGAAAACATACTCCTCTATTAGGTCTCTGTCAATGTCATTTCATTGATGTCTTTTTCCTGGGAGACCCCATACTCTCCTCCCTCCACAGCCTCTTCCCAGACTCTGATAAGGCACATATAAGTCACAGTGCATTACGCTGAGTGCTTATGGTGCTACCTTCTTTCTCCATACCCCAGGATGCTGTGAAGAATGTCTGTTCTCATTCCTTTTGGTAAGCTTAGTTCTCACAAAGAGTCCATTGTAAAGAAATTTCTTGATAAATATTTTCAGGGTTTATGAATAACTGGCCAAATGAATAAGAGAATAATGAATATATAAAGAAATAAACTTGCATATGTTATCTGAATTGACTTCTAATGGGCTAGTATTACCCCCTCAGATTTCTTGTTTGAAAGGAAATTCTTAGAGATCATCTTGAAAAGAACATTAATATTGAATATTTTAGAAACAGTCAAAGGCCTTGTGAACTTGGGAGCATTTTTCCAACCATATGCTTTTCATCTTCTGATTCAGCTGATACAGTATGGAAATAATTGAATGGCCACTCTTTCCTAGGATGTCAACATACATTTATCAAGGTTTCCAGGCTGTTAGTTTCTCCTTTGAAATTTTAAAAGATGTGACTTTTGGCAATACTGTATAAACATGAGATTATTTACCTGATTTTTACTCAGAACTATCATTTGATTCATCTGCCAAGATAACTTCATTATGTCCTTGGGCAATTCAATCCACCATTTAGGTCTCCATTTTTCAAATTCACTGACTAAGAATGCCAAATCTTAAGGGAAGCCAGTGCAAAACTTTAGGAGTTAGTTAAGAGAAAGGGCAGAAGGATAATATAAACCATTGTGATACAA
Source organism: Heterocephalus glaber (assembly GCF_053883595.1). Taxonomy (NCBI): domain Eukaryota; kingdom Metazoa; phylum Chordata; class Mammalia; order Rodentia; family Bathyergidae; genus Heterocephalus; species Heterocephalus glaber. The sequence continues at coordinate 13,304,238 of NW_028258325.1, read as the reverse complement.
TTTTCTCATATATGAGATTAATTTATCTGTCTTGTTCTTTCATCTTTTCTTCTTGTCAGCAAAATTTGGATTAATCTATTTTTACAACTGTACTTTTGTGACATCAATTATAATTCTTAATCACATGGTACCTTTTATCATAGTTAATGCTATATTAGGGTGGTCTTAGACCATAACAAATGTACTGCCTCAGCCAATTCTCCTTCCATTGCAAAGCATAGCATCTGAAAGACTGGACTGACAAGAAAAGAAATATCCTGGAATCTAATATGTTTGGGACAGAGAAAGGAGACCAGCAGCCCAAATCAATGTCTCAAGATACAATGAACTCTTAGTCAAAGCAGGACTGCTATGATAATTTTAGGAGACTGAGCTTCCAAATCCACAGGCACATAAAGGTGGTTTAAAGAAAGCCCAAGTGGGTGAACCATTGCAATTTCTGAGAGATTTGTGTGAGTTGGAGCAGGTATGCAGCCATTAGCCAGGAGTTTAAGAAAGTAACTCCAGTCACCGGAGTAGGGAAGAGGGAACTGGCTCATGATGTTGGGTCAGGGATCAAATAAAAGAACCTCCACACTGGGGAAACATTTTCAGAAACAACGTCAGAAACAGAAACTTCAACAGGAAACCCAAACTAGCTCAGTAAGAATACAAATGCACTTTGCAGAAGATTCACTTAGAATTTCTTCAGTGTCCCACAGGGGAAAATGTAAGACAGTGTTCAGAGCATGGGCTTCCACTTCCACTCACTCATTTGAAACTGGTCTTAATTTATCATATGCATGACTTTAGAAAAGCCACGTTGCTTCTTATATGCTTTGGATTTGTGTCATTGAAGATGCTTTCTATCAAACCAAAACAAAAGATCTAACTCAGACTGACTATTGCAGAGAAGGATTGTTTTGGTTCATCTAACTAGAAGTTCTCTCTGACTGGTATCATGGCAGCAAGATGTCCATGTCTTCAGGTCTGTTAATTTTTCAATTGAGCAGAAATCAGAGCTCTACTTTCAGGATCACTCTCTTTAGAATGAAGGATCTTGCTTCCTAGCAATTCCCAAAGAAGACTGTAGCCAGAATTGTCATGTGCTTATGCCTCAACCAATTCCTAGGGCCAGATAGTGCCATGGCTGAAAATCTGAGGCTTAAGTCCTTAAAAAATATTAGTGGCAAGGGATGGAGTTGATATCATACCAAGATCTCTGCTGGAGCTGAGCTGGCATCAGTTCCCAAGCAAGAATTTGATCTGTGTTGAAGAGAGGTAAGTACTTGACCGAATTAAGTTTTTAAAACAAAGAAAAAATTAGGAAACAGAACTTAAATATGCAACCAACAACATGACTTATTTGACTTCTCATCTGTAAGAGAGGAGTAGTAGCAATGCCCACCTTGGAATATGTTGGGAGGAGTAAATTCATAGGAATTACATAGCACAGCCTCTGGTTCAGTAAATATGATGGTTGCTACTTCTGTCATGATTACTTTATTGCTTTGTCCACACCTACCTTCCCTGATAACCCCATTTGTTCCATTTTTCTGTCCCTCCACCTCATTCATTGCTGGTGCTTGAGTCTTTGAGCCTAAGTCACCCTCTTTTACTTGGTTAATTGATTTAGTTTCTACGACTATATGTGCACACTTGTACTTAATCAAGATACCAGGATATCACCATCATCCTTTACAGATGAAGGCTCAAATCCCATCAGTCAATATATAAACTACTCTAGAAATTCTGAAGGATCAACAACTGAGACAGATTGCAAAGCTTGCTATACTGTTGTGCAGCAGTGTGGCTAGCACAAGGTTAGTGTCCAGTAAACTTATTGAATTTGAATGAAAACTAACAGGAGTAATATGTCTATAAATAATCAATATAAAGCAACTTTTGATGAGCACAACAGTGGATATATGAATAAAATATTTTAGAGTTTGGTCAGCTTGAGGTAGAAATAGAAACTGAAATTTGAGAATGATGTGGAAAGGGTTTCTTGGAGGAGCTGAAACTTGAGTCAAAGGGTGAAAAATTCTAGCATAACTTTAGTCTAATGAATGTGTGTGCTCAATTTCCAACCACCAGATGTATTCTTGTATCCCATCTGTCCATTCCATATATGAAATAATTTTAGACAGTTAAAATTTATCAATTGCTTATCTTGGAAGCCTTTCTGATTTTAGTTGGATAAAAATTGATGTTCAGGGAAGTTTTCACTAAATATCACATATTCTAACTATTAAGTAATAAGTTCTAAAACAGAATATCAGATGAAAGGCATTTGAGAACCACAATTCAAAAATTGCTTTCCACAGCATGTATGTTTAATTTCTTGATGAGGCAAGGCAATGTTTGACATGGTTTCCTGTGGTCTTCAGAATTTGCTTTTTCAGGCCACACAACCCTGCTATTTATTATTTCATGTTTGGTTTGCCTTCAGTAATGAAAAAGGTTTAAAGATAACAAGACGAATACTTGACATTACAAAAAACATGGCTTCATTTTTAAGCCAGAAATAACTTATGGCATAAGTTTAAACTCAAAGGAACAGAGTTTATAAAGGGGAAATCAGCACTGTCTGGTGGTAGTGTTAACTAAGTGACCATTACCTTGAAAACTGCCCCCAACTGGCGTAATTTTTCATCATTCATTATCATGCATAAAAAAAAACTGCATAGGCAACATAGGAAGAGATCCAATTGGCAATTGTTATATCTCAATATATTATGCATGACAGTGAAAAACCAACACAGATTTCAATTCTCCAGATACTCAACCTTTGCAGTATATTTTAATAACAAAAGACAATGCCTCTACTTCCAAGCAAGCATTCCAAATATACTTCCATAATTTTTGTCTCACTGTATAGTTCTCAATTTTTTAAATAAAGAAGTGATAAAAAAATCTATAGTATAAACTGATCTCCATAATGGTTTAATAACATTTGTCTTAACCATGAATCTTATCACATATTTAAAATATTAATCTCATCCTGTTACAAAGAAAAAAACATTCTTTAAGCATAAAATAAGGACTTGCAGTAAATTCAGGAGAATAATAATAATCCAGGAAAATAATCATTTTGTTGAGATATGAAAATCTAAACCCAGCTCTGAGTTTGGGAGTGATGAAGACAAATTGATAATGAAAAATACACAACTACGTTAACACAGGTCTCTACACCTTACATTGTATAAAATGGTAAACACATAGGGTAACCAGAAAGAAAAGACTAGAAGTATTTGAGAGGTCCCCTTTGTTAGGTGCTCTAAGTGAAAAATAAAAAGCTATGATGTTTTTCATTTAACAGTTTCCATGGTAATCACTCCTCAAAATACTAAAAGGACATTGACATTTCCTGGAAAAGAAGACATGGAAGGTGGCTGTGAGCCTTCTGCTCTCTGATGTTCTGCAAAAGCCTAGCCATACTTTCTTCTTCTCCCACCTGTGTCACCGTCATGCCCACACACAATTCATTGGCACACAGATGCATTACCTTTGGATTTCAATCCATGGTGGCCTGAAGCTCACCAGCAAAGAAGCACTGTGGCCCGATAATAAAGGAGGCAGCTTGTGAGATTGTGAGATTAGAATGTTAAATATATTATTCCACATACTCTGTTCAGATAGTCTGCAGCGCAACAGCAAATTGAGGATTAACTGGACGAAGATAATATCTCCTTAGCAGTTAGATTACACTTCCAGGGTGCAGACTGCCTGATCATCTCCAAGAACAACTCAGTGTCCAGAAAAATCTTCATCCAGGGTATCGCATCTCAGAAATGGTCAGGGACAAGAGACAAAATACAGACAGTTTATATCTTATAGCCTTAAAGGTGTTCATTTCATAAATAGTTACCAAGGACGTACATATACAAGGCATTATTCTAAATTATGAAAATATCACTAAATGAAATAGATAAAAATTTCTCATCTGTGGAGCTTACAGTTTAAAGTGGAAAGTCAGGTAATAATAAACATATTGAATAATAGTATAGTATAGTAGAAAGTGATAAAATGCTATAAAAAAGAAAAAGGAATTAGAAATACAGGTATATTCATTATGTTGCCAGTATCTGTAACAGGATGCTTTAACTTCACCCTATGTTCATGCACTGGATATCCCTATAATATTCCTCACCCTCCCACTTCCCACAATTTCCCGCATTTTCTCAGGGCAACTCTTTTTTTTTTGGACAGGGGATTGAACTCAGGTCCTTGCGCTTTCAAGGCAAGTGGCAGAACCACCAAGCTAAGCTAAATCCCTTACCCTTGGGGGAACTCTTTATCCTGAAGTTGTGCTTTTCAAACACAAAGAATTCAGTGCAGAGTCCACACCCCCAACTACCTTTCATTTGGGGTTCTCATATTCTGTGCACCCACCCACCTTAGTCACCCAGGGCCAGGTGACAGACAATAATGAAGAACAGCAACTATGACCCTGCTGAAGTTACTTGTATATCTTTCCCTACCTTCTCTAGTTGCAGGATTAGCTCATTAATTTCCAGGGCTTTGAATTTTCTTTTGATTTTTTCCTTTTCTTGCTTGGGTTTTGTTTGTTTGCTTGTTTTTCTGGGCTAGGAATTAAACCCAGGACTTTGGGCATGCTAGATCCCCTCTTTATTTTATGCCATCTTTCTTTTCATGCAATTCTCAACATATCCACAAGTTTGCATATGTTTAGTATATCCATTATTATCTAGTTCTAAAGACTAGAAAGCATCTAAAAGACTAAAATTTTTTTTCTATATGAAAGAATTTATGTTATCTTCTTTTAGCTAATTTCTAAGTCAATTTCTTTTTAGTAAATGCAATATTGTCTGCATAGCTACAAGACTAGAATTTATTGACATTTACTATGTAGTCTAATACATAATTATTATTGTAAATAATCTCTGTAAAGAATATACATTCTCTGCTTATTTAATGCTGGACCTTATGTATATCCTTGAGGTAAGACTTGCTAATTGTGTTGACTGAATCATTTTTCTTTACCAATTTTGAGAAAAAGAGTGTCAAAAATCACTCTACTGAGGAATTGCTTGTTGGTTAAATTGAACACATGAAATATTTCTGTTCATTAAACTTATAACTGTTCAAAGAATCACTTCCAAAGATATAGGAGGAGGCGAAGTGTATTCCATAAAACAGCAAACCCAGGTTGCCCTGCCTGTAGGATGATTTTTATTAAACTCCTTTGTTGTCCATCACAGAAGAGGAGCTCATGGGACTGCAGTTCAAGGTTGAGATTTTTGTTGCTATTATCAAGCACAAACTCTTCTTCCAGAACTAAGCCTTTGCTGCCTAGAGTTGGCCATCCTGGTGGACGAAAGATCTCTTCTTGTCCCATTTAAGCCAACGGTGGTGAGGTTAGCATAGCAGCTGAGAGGACACCACGGCGACATAACTAAGAAGTCCCTGGAGTTGCACCCCAAGCCCACTCTTCCTCACCTCATGGTGCCCAGCTGTCAAAGCAGCCCCTCTCCATAAACTTCCCCTGCAGTTATAAGCAGGGGAAAGGTGAAATTCCCAGATTAACACTGTTTTGCAAATTGTTGAGATAGTCAGCGAAGGCAGAACATCCAGAAACACACTGGCATTGAATAGACTTTGGTTGCTATGTTCGTTTCTCTATTGTTTATTTTAGTTTAGAAGCTGAAGTGGGGATACAGTAAAGACAAAGAGACTCCTGAATCTGTCCATCTAAAGTGACACATCATCACTAATGTAGCTTATTTAATAATTTAAGCACATAATACAGACCAACTGCAAAAACTGGTTCATTTAAAATTTTTATTCATTGACAGAGGAGAATTCTGTGTGTCACATGTAAGAGTTTCTAATGCTCAGTTATAATGTCTTTACAGAATTTATAAAATATTTGGATTAAAGAAATATCTTTCCCAGGAGGGCTTCTTTCTGTGCACTGGACCTTCTATGTTGTAGCACAGGCCCTGTTAAAAATAAAGGCATATTAAAAAAAAAAAAAGAAAGAAATATCTTTCCCTATCAGAAAACTATAGAGAAAATTATTTGCAGTCCCAACATCTTTAATCAAGCATTTTTAAAAAGTGACATCTTGTGAAGGAAATATCACTTTAGATCCACAGTGTTCTTTACTGATTTTCCCATGATTTTGATAAAACTTCCAGTACAATTCATGAGAAAGTATATGGTGCAGGACCCTGGTCAGCCAGGTTTTGGGAAGAGTATAGAGAACAGAGGAGAATGAGGCGGAAGCCACTCTGGATCTGTCCTCATCTCTGTATTTCTGTAGGGGTACATCTATCCATTCCCTCTTTTCAGACATGCATCACTTTAGCGCTTAGATTGAAGACATTTGTATGTGGCTGCCAATTTCATGTTCCAGTAGGTAGAGGAAATGACTGTAGAAAAGAGCTTACATTTGGCCAAGGAGGAGGAATTAGTTGGTGAAGTGGATGTGACGGCAACCCGGGAAGAAAATGACCCTCTCATATATACACTGTTCTCATTTCTACGGCAATCAATTTCAAACTGCCTATCTGCACAACCCCAAAAACACATGGGTGTTTGTCAGGTTATATTTCCTGATTTGAATTTCAGGTAATTTAGTCTCTAACTGTATTCATTTTTTTTCTCAGTGTGTTGGGCAGACTTCTTTATACAAGAGAATCTAATTCAGGGACTTTCACAGAGTTGATACTAAAAAAAACTTGTTTTGTTAAATAGATCGTGAAAATTTGGAACTAGGAAGAGAAATGTGAGTGTGAAAATGTCAGCCCTTCCTGTTTTCTCCTCTTAGGCAAGTGCAATAAGAGAGAAGACTGTAGAGTTTCTCCTTTAGTTTCTTATCTCCTTTTGCTTTGGAGTAATATCTAAGACAAAACAATCAACAAACATTTATTGAGTAAAGACTGTGTAAGCAAGAAGCAGATCTAACATTTCTAGCCCCTAAGTGCTAGGCAATATACTTGGCACATTTGGTACATTACCTAATTTAATCTTCAATATAACTTTACAACATAGGAATTCATATTTTTCCCATTAAGGAAGAGAAAATGAAGATTAGTGAAGATTAAGCAGACCTAAGATTAGGAGCTAAGACTTTCTGACTTCAAATGTTGCACACACACCAGTGTTAAAAATCTCTATGCTAAACTAAGAACTTGTAAAAAAAAATAAATAAAGCAATAGTCACTTCTGAACCCCACTGAAGCTCTACAGCCTAATTAGGAAGAATCCCAGGCTCATCCAAACACAGTACTCAGAAATCTCAGAGAACGTCTCATCTAACATGGACATTCTACACACAGGAAAACCAAAGCATGGATTCAGAAAGAGACTTCCTGACTCAGTTCTGCAAGGTGACATGCATGTTTTAGTTTTTCCACAACATTTAGATGTCTTTCATTTACTACCTGTTAAAAACACACTGGAAATCACAGATAGTGACAGATGGCCCCTTTGTGTTAATATTTTAGCTGGAAAGAAAAATATAGGACAAATAATCACAATACAATGCTGGACTAGCAGAAGAAAACGTGGACTGTATTAGGCAATGCTATTGGACTTAACGTAGTTAAGCCAAGAAAAAAAAAAAGAAAGAAATTCAGGGAGTAGTTAAATTACCAGTGCAGAGGGGGTATAGGAATGTATGTAGATTTCAGGAATGACTAGAGCCAGGGACATAAACTGACACTATTCTCATTATCTTTTTATCCTACACCTTTGTGTCTGCTAGCTCCTTGTTCTCTCACATCTGATGGCTTTTTCCCAATTAAAGGAAACATGGATGCACACACAGCCCAGTATCAGCATTCTCCCTCTGCATAATCACTTCAGACTCTGTTCCAGACACACTGAAGTAATTTTGGTTCCCAGTGTACCCCATTTCCCACTGACCTTCAGACATCTGCATGTCATTCACTCTATGATAAATATCCTTCTACCTCCTGGACTTGGATAGTTGTCTTTTATTCTCAGATATCAGCTTAGAGGTAACTTCTTCCCCAGACTCCACAAATTCAGATTAAGTGCCTCTCTTTGGATTCCTAGAACATTCTATATCTCACATTTACTAGCATGTTATCACACTCTAAGAGCTTATGTATAAACTCTGTCTCCTCTACTACATTTTAAAGTTTTTCTGAGTAGGGACTATATTACCCTTGTTGAATGTTATTTATAATCCTGATATGGAACATCTGGTCATACAGAATCAATCAATATTTATTGTATAAATATATCAGAAGTGAATGAAAGTAACCTTTCGTAAATTTCTAAAGGAGCCACATTCTCTCGGATGATTTTAAGTTAAATCACCCTGTGTTGGACTAAGCTGTCCCATTCAGTGTTTCTGGCCAACCTTTCCTAGAGCATAGTCACATCCTCCAGCAAAGCTTCTCTGATTCCTCTCCACTGCCCAAAGGTGAGGAGCCCCATGTTTCTCTTACTACTCTTTATGCTTCAGTCTTCCATGACTGATAGATTTTTCTGTCAGAGATGATGTCCTATTTATCTTTGCAAATCAGCACCTAACATTAGTGGAGAAAATAGGCTCTCAACAAACACATTATGAGTAAGTAGCAAATGTGTGTCCATTTTAAATCATTATATTGATTTTCAAACACTTCCATTTAGTACAATTATTTTAATCCCTTTTTAGACACTGACCACATTCCTGCTGTATAGAGATATTGTTGTCTCAAAATTGAGGTACTGAAGTCTGCCTTTTGGGACCTCCCAAAGTACCTGTGAAAATCAATTTCCTGCAAGAAATCATCTAAAGCTAAAGGTCAGCACATTCAAGCAGAAACTCAGAGGTTACCTTAAAATCACTGAAACAAGCCCTTTCTTTGGGAATATCCTTCTCAAGGCAAATTTATTTTTCCAAAGTCTAAGAAGTCACATCCATATTTCAACATTGATTTGTGAAAACTCCCTGGAATACTTTATACACTTTTCATATAATTGTTTATGAATTTGTTAAAGAACAAAGACTTCACGATATTTCTCACTATAGCATTCTTTGGCTTCTTTATTAAACTGTAAAATGACTTAGAGCTTTTGATTCTTTAACTTGCTTACTACAAAGAATAAATAAGTAAATTTAAATAACTTCAGTGTGGATGATAGTTACCACTCATCTATGGAAGTGTTGTACCAAGCGAGCCGGTAAATCACCAAACACTGGGACAATGACAAAGTTAAAACTGAAAGGAGTTTATTCACACGTTTGGACTCCACCCTCTAGTAGAGTGAAGCACCGAGTTCGGGAATAGCACAGCTTTTATGGGTTGTTATAACAGCATGGCTTTTATAGATGGTTATTTAAAGAAGTTCAAGGTGGGGCAGGGGGGTCTACATGTTTTCTTACTCAGTTGCGAAACATTTTTCACCTTTCAGCTATCTTGCTGCCTGGTCAGATTAGGGCAATTCACAGTAAAGGGAGGCACCAGGCACCATCCCTTTCCAAGAAGGGATGAAGCAAGTTTACAGAAGCAGAACAAGCTGTTACAAAAATGCACTCTGTAAGAGGAGGGGTATGAGGGGAGTTCATCTTCAGGCCAAGATGGTGTTTTTTAGGTTCATCTTGCTTGGTCTCACAGGAAGTTTGGTCCATGTTTGGCAGAGTGGAGAATTTTGTGCTTTCTATTATTTTCCACAGGAAATTCAATCATGTTCATAATATAATTTCTTTTAGATTTGTTCTATAAAATTTACATTGTCCTAAAATGCTATGAAGGTTAGTTTTGAGGTGGTAGAGATTATTGTTACTTCTATTTATATTTTCAGATTTGGAAAGTCACTAGTCACCACAATGGGAATAGGAAAAACAAGTGGTTTCACACCAACACTTAAATGCTTTGTCATAGATGTTGCATGTCACTTAAAAAATATCTTTTTCAGAGATGTCATTCATTGAAGAAAATAGTGAAAATGCAAGCATAAAAGGAAAACACAAACATTAAAAATGAAGCTATTATTCCTTCTTACTACAAGTTATTTATTAGTAAAATAGACAAGAAGCTCATATCTGATGGAAATTCAGATATCCAAATATTCATTAACAATTAGACTTTGATATCTGTGGTAATTAAAAATGATAATTACTCTTTATGCCAATTACATTGTCATGTAAGCTCAATTGTCTCAGCTTGACTGGCTTAGGAGTTCACCAGAGGACTGGTGGAGAATACTTCTGGAAGGGGCTGAGTAGGACAAGGAGACATGACACAGGGAACATATCTGGTTTCTTGCTCTTTCATCTCAGGCACTGTTCCCCTACTCTGTTTCCTGGCCACCATGAACTAATCAGCTTTGCTCCACTGTGCCCTTCTGCCAAGATGTTTCTCCCTTGGTGTCACTTGAACATGAAATGAATCCCCTTAAAATATGAGCCAAATATTTCCTTCTTTAAATTGTGGGTGTGTGTGCTGTGCTCAGAAATAGGGACACTAATACAAAAACTTGGTATCAGAGAAGGAGCCATTGCAGCAACTACACCTGACCTGGTGACTTAGAAGCCTCTGCCATCAGTTTGTTGGAGGACTTTGGAAAGGACTGGAGATGAGGGTTAAAAAAAAAAATCTTAGAATGCTGTAAGCAAAGCCTAATGGGTGATTGTGTTAGTTACTTTTCTCTCCTGGCTGGGACAAAATACCTGACACTCCAAGTTAAAGGGGAAAGGGTTTATTTAGCTCACAGTTTGTAGAGGTTTCAGTTCATAAGCAGCTGGCTCCAAGGCAGAGTGGCCCGTGGTGGAGGGGTGTCACAGAAGAGAAACAATTCATGGCACTCATGTGGTAGCAAAAGCAACAAGGGACCTTAACTGCATCTTTCAGCCCTTTTATCCTATCCAGACTACCAGTCTTAGGGCTAGGGCAAGGCCAAACCAATCAGTGGACTGATTTAGTAATCACACACCCTTAATCCCAGCATTACACACTCTAGATTTAACCACCTCTGAAAAAGCTCTATGACCACATGAGGCTTTGGGGGAACATCTAGACACAAACCATAACTGTGATCCTGATTGAAACTCAGAAGACCAGAATGCTGATAAGAATTCAGACAGTAGAGGCCAGACTCAGGAGATTTCAGTTTGGCACAAAGACTCTTTTAGCAATTGGACTACAGGCCATGTGCTATACTCTGGCAGAAAATTTGTCTACAGTTTGTCCATGTCCCAAGACTTTCTGGGAGATGGAGATTAAAAGCATTAAACCAATTAGTCTGGCAGTTGAAATTTCAAAGCTGACCAGTGTTCAGGCTTGGTATGAGTACTGCTGGCTGCTCTTAGTCAGATTTATAGTGAGAATTGAGGGTAAAAAGTAGAACTGAAAATTTTGAAAAACTTAAATTTTGGCATTAAAGGAAACATGTGTAAAGTAAGAGCCAAAAGAGTAGCATTCTCAAAAGATCGGTGACATTAAAAAGAAACCAAGTACTTTAATACAAGAACAAGAAGAAAGATGTCTTGAGGGTATCTAAGAAATCAGCAAAACTTCATTCATTTAAGGCTCATAGGTGAAAAAGTATAAATCTTTTTTTCATTTGAGAAGAGAGTCTTTGGGGTGCCTGCTTAAGAAGGGTTTACTAAGGAATTAGTTTCCCTGGATTTATTTCACTGTGCTCAGGCATACAGGTACTTGAAGACCACTTCATCCATGGTCCAAGGGGGCTTGACTACTGCTCCTGCTGAAAGCAGACCATGAGGTCATCCCTATGATGCTGGTTTTACCAGCATACAGAATGCAAGAGTTGTGGGGTCAGAGAACTTCCACCCATATTTCAAAGGAAGCCATGGGAAGATAATCAAAGAATTTCAGAGAGAATAGTATATGAAACTGCAGAAATAAAGCCTGGAGACCCCAGGAAATTAGAGACTACAAGAATGAGAAATATGCCAAAGAAAGCTGCAGGCTGTTGATGGAGCTAGAACAAAAGAGAAAGGCCTTGTGGGCTGCAATCAGGATGCCCTGGATACAATACATGGAGAATCAGGATTTAATATTTGCCCTGCTGGGTTTTGGTCTTGCTTTAATTCTATTCTTTTCTATCTTTCTACTCATTTTGGGGGAGGGAGTTGAATAAGAATGTTAGCCCTGTTTCACTGTGCCTTGAGATTATGTAACTTGTTTTTTATTTTTATTTTTTACAAAAATTTACAGTTAAGAATTTGCCTTCAATCTCAGAAGAGAATTGGGTTTATACTGTGAAAAAAGTTGGAACTGTTGAGATATTGGGGAAGGGATTATTTCATTTTCAGTTTTATGCAACATAGTTGTATCCTGATAGGTAGAACTACTATGACTTTGTGTCTATTTGGGGATTAAGTATAGTTTAAGGAGTTGTGTTTGGGAGTCAAATTGATACTGGATGAGATGTGATGGTTAATGTTGTTGGTTTGGAATCTAACCAAGGGATTGTTGGAGCTCACTTTTTGTGAGTCACAGGAGTATGACATTGGGCCCACCTCTTCCTCTGGCACTGTTCCCTGTCCTGTTTCCCAGCCACTCTGAACTAAGCAGCTTTGTTCCACCTCATTCTTCTGCTATGATGTTTCTGCCTTGGTTCCTGCTGAGCATTCATCAAGTTCTCTGATACTGGGAACTATAAACCTTTCATCCTTTAAATTGTAGGTGTTCACAAAATGGAAAATCTGACTGATACATATACCTAGTTGCATTTGCTGTGATCATAGTACATGTATATAATTTATAAATTAATATCTAATCTAGATAAATAACTAAATTATAAGCTTTTATAGAGTGTTCATTCTCTCCATATATACATCTGGTGGCACCTTGGTTTATGAACTTAATTCTTTCCACGATCCTGGTCACAAATTGAATTGGATGGTAGCCAAATCAAGTTCAATGGTTAGGTTCAATGTTGACCTTGTGGGAAAATTTGATTCAGTTCTCATCCAATTTGTTCTGTGACCAGAATTGTGGAAACAATTAAGTTCGTGAACTGAGGTACCACTTTTTATATGACATATGTGATATCATATGATTTAAATAATGTATCATAAATAAAAGTGAATAAAACTTGTATAAATCTAAAACTCGAACCTGTTAAGACCTGTCATTCCTGAGATGAGAAACTATTTTATATGGAATCCTCAGAACCATGCTGGATTCCTGTGGAACAGTTATTTGCACCTAATAAGGCACCAATGTTTTGAAAGTATACAAAATATTTAGAGAAGAGTGGCAAAAGGTGAGAGCAAATAGAATTCCATGAAGTCGAAAAAGGTAAACTCATCCTTGTTGAATTAACATTTTGCTTCAAAAGTCTTACAGCCAGTATATGTCTGAAGGGAAATCTGAGAGACTTGGAAGGTCTGTTTCTGCTTCATATAACAGGCTAATTAGAATACTTTGCTCTTTAGGAAGCATTTTATTCTTAGGTTTTGTCTGTTGACATCTTTTCATCATTATTTTATTATTCATAAGTTGTGAAAATGGCACACTTGAAGTGCCAAATATAAGGTCAATAAAAGCATTGGATATTTTTTATTTTTATGATTCAACAATTTTTAATTATAATAAAATCTGCACAGATTGCCTAGATAATTCTGCATGAGAATATTGATAAAAGAAAAAAAGCAGGTAGCCTAGGAAATAAGTGAATTCCTATTAGGCAAAAAAAAAAATAAATATGATCAAGGAGAAGATAAATTTCATAGATCATAATGATAAACTAAGTGAAATAAAGAAAGGAGAAATGAAGGAAAGAAAAGAAACAAAATCCAGTAGATTTTGACACAGATTTATTCTAAGTAGGAGTCATTTCAAATTGTTTTTAATGCTTGCATTTTGGGGATCAAATACTTGGTAGTAAGAAAATAATGAACCATTATCTAACTTGCTTCCTCTTATATTTTCTTGTTTTTCTTCAGGTTAATGGTTCAAAACTTCATTCATGGTACTGAAAGTGTGCTACTGTTTTAATACATTTAAAAGTATGTTCTTTTCCACTTTCTTAATTTTTTCCCATAGATTCATGAAGACAGTTCTACTAGGTTAATCAGTACTGATGAATCTTTAAAAGTTTTTAAAGTTGAAGCTAAAACTATGAAAATACTATTTTCTTCAAGGACCCTGCATTTTTCTGAATAAGGCAGGTAACTAGATTTTTACCAGTTCATGATTTACGAAAGTGGATGATATTAATTATAAATACCAAGACTCATCTTCTGGAAATATTTTCAGTTATATTTGGTATTAGTTGGAGATTATTTTCTTCCTTTGCACAAGTTTAGGTAAGAAGCTACTTGATAAATGAAGGAGAAAATGAAGGATCAAAATTGTGAGAACACAAAATCAGCAGAAATAGAAGCTTATCTTTGCTGCAGCACTTGTTTTATTGGTTATTACTCCTAGTTTTAGAAGTCTAAATTTTATGAAGCATGCATTTTTGTAAGGCCCCTAAAAATCAAATAACAACTTCTTTCTTTTAATTTTGCTATGCTGCAATTTAAAAAAGGGAAACCCATTAGCTTAACAAATAGAAACCTGTTCTGTGAACTTAACATGTTTGAAAATGATGGGAATATGTGTCACTCAGTGTAGAAAGGAACATTTGATGAGATAATCCTTTCTTTTTCTTTTTAGAAAATCAATCTTTCACCAGAGGAACATGTTTTATTTGTTTTCTTGCTTCCCTTCCTAAACAAACCAACAGCATGTTTTTATGTTTGCACTCGTGTTTTGGTAGCATTTTTGTGCATAAATAACTCACTGCAAATAATACCTTGAGTGATAAGAGGTGGAAACTCAATGTCAAATAACTTAGATTTATTTTCTTTTATTGATCATGAGGATGATTTGTATTCACATCACAAATAAAGTATCTAGTATCTGCAAGATAATTCTTAAGCCAAGTGTTAGTCTGTGAAGATCAAAGGCTCTTGGAGGTAGAGGGGACCCTCAAGAACACAAATGCTTCTCCATGCATGGTGCATGTGCTGTTTTGTCAGAATCAAGCAAAGGGCATAATAAAAAATGTGTACCCCCTATCAGAGCTAGTGAATCTCAATATACACAAGTGCTATGCTTCCTAACGTTTGAGAACAAATCTAATTATCTTTAACAGGTCAGCTCTTCAAATATTAAAATTGACAGTGTGCTCCTACTGACAGATTTCTTTTTAAATACCTTGCACACAAACATCATGAAATTTCTGATGGAAAATATGCAGATGAGTATTATATCTCAAGCCAGAATTAAAAAGGAAGACAAAGATTAGCATTAGGAGAGTTATTAGACAGGACTCGTGAACTCTGGTACTCTTGTTTCTAGGAGACTAACACTTGAAGACATTACTTTTGATAGTTCATTATAAACATTTAGCAGAGTTCCTGGTTCACAATAACCATTTAATAAATCTTGGATAATAGGTGATAATAGTCACGGAGGTGATGGCAATAATGGTAGTATTTGGCTTCCTTCCTTTCTTTCCTTCTTCCTTACATATATTTTGTAATTTATTTTTAAAACTTTACTTATAAATCATACATACACATAGTAACAAACAACAGCAATGAAACTACACAAAATAGGTTTTTTAAAAGTCAAAACTCTTTTGTATACTCTACCAAAATTCAAGCTCAGTGGTTTCACTGCCTGCTGCGCAAGCGCAAGGACCCCAGTTTGATCCCTGGTACCAAAAAAAAAAATCAAGTCTTGTTGTATAGTAGCATTAATTCCTTGTGCTTGTTTCTAGTTCTTTTGATTTTTCTCCCTGTCATTGACACGTTGATAACTTTACTTCTTGCTTAATCAGTATAGGATAACAACTAATTACCCCAGACCGTGATGAATTAATTCCTTTAAATTTCATCTTTGTCCCCTTTCTTCCTTTGAAATAATAATGTTGCTATTATTTTTCCAATTCTTTAAATGATCATCCTTGTGGTTATTAAATAACAGACCTCTGTCTCTATTTCTTTTCCACTAACTTTTGAAAATATCTCTCGGTTTTCCACAAAACGAGTATTTTTAGCAAGCACTTCTTTATTTAAAACAAAGGACTCATTTGTTCCTCTTCTTCCACTCCTCCTTTTTCTCTCTTACACATTCACTGTTGTTCTGAAACTAAATTCTTGTATTCTAAGCTTCGTCCACGAATGGATCATAAGGAAGAAAAGCAACAAGCTATGTTTGATAATTACAGTTTGTAAGATGGTGTTTGCTTTTCTACAGGTCCTATACTGAGATCTTGAGCCTACTGGGGAGAGTACCCCATGCTGTGTACTTTGTTACTGCTTACATACATGACTTGCATAAACACTTGAAACAAATGATAAAAAAATCAGTAAAGAATTCTGAGAATACGTCCATTGCGCAGTGATCCCTTGTCTGCTGTTTCTACCTTCATAACTGCCTAGTTTTAATTTTGGTTTGGTTGGTTTCTGGAATTTTCAGTTACCTTTCTTTTATTCTTGCATTAGCTGTCTTAATTATATTCTCTCCTTTTTGTTTCATTAGTTTCAATCTCATCATTCATGATTATTCATCTGTATCTGTGGTAAATGTATTAGCTTATTTTCTACAGTTAGAATAGAATACCTCAGACTGTGTAATTTATAAACAAGAGAAATATATTACCCTTATGGTTATGGAGATTGGGAATTTCAAGGTCCAGGGGAGGGGGCTTTATCATAACAGGGCAAAAGGCATCATTTGGCGAAAGAGAGAGAGAGAGAACTGGAACTCATCCCATTATCAGGGTCCCACTGCTTAATTTTTTTCAGGTAATGCTATTTTTGGTTTTTGATATTATATTGCCTTGATTCTGGGTATACTGGCTTCCCTTCTGATCTCTTAATTACCTGTCTTTCCTCTAGGATCAGCTGTGCTATTTGTAGTGTTCTCTCTCTTCCTCCCCTTAACCCCCCACCCCCACCCCACTTCTGCTTTTCATTCTCATTATATAACTGGTAATTTTAGGTTGTCTCTACATATTTAAAACAAGACTCACTAGCAGCTCCTGTGAGTTTCCTCTGCTTTCTAGGAGGAAGAATCCTTCTGACCAGGTCCCTGAGTGGGAATTCTCATGAGGAGCTCCGTGTGGGTCAAGGGGAGATATATCTAATGACTGATGAGTCATATACTTGGAGGAACAAAGATGTGAGAGGACTTTATTCTGAGGTACTAAAATTCATACTGGTATAGCTCTCTTTCCCGAAAATACTTGCTTTAGGTTGGTTAGGTTAAAATTCCCTGGTCTTCTTTATTAAGGTAATCCTTGCTGCCAATCTATTTTTATTCAGAAAGATGAGAGAAAGTGTGGTAGGTGCAATTTTCCCACAAGGGCCCTTCATGTATCTTGTCAAGTTTAGCCCTTCCTGTCCTGATGCTAATACCTAAGAATCCTCCATGTGCTGCTGGGAGCTCCAACAGACAAACTGAAGCTCTTCATAGGGGTTCTAGACTGCAGCTATTACCAGGATCTATTTTTTCTAGCCTCCAAAAAATTGTGGAAAAGTTTTGTGAAAACATATTATTGATTAGTCATACCCATGTTCATATATTTTTCCCCTTTGATATTAAGGGTAAGTACTAAAAAAAGAAATTGGGGTTATTTTCAAATTAGTTTAAACTACACAACTCTGTTGAACCAGAAAATTGAAAATTGAAAATTGGCCTCAGCCATTATTTGTACTTGAACAATGAATTAGGACCAAAGGTCTCTGTGAGACTCAGCCAGTCCTGGGCGATGGCCAATAAAGCAAACATCAAACTGTATCTTAAAGGTAATCTCTGAAAGTCATTTCTTGTTTTCTTGCTTATAAAAGTAGCTCTTCACATTGTAGAGATGTGGGTCATTCACAACCGTCTATGCGCTGGAATGCTGCCCCATTCTAGAACCTTCTTGCTCAAGTAAATTTTATTAATCAAACTGGTCTGAGTTTTTATTTAAACATCTTTTCCTTGGATATTTGAAATGCTTTCAAGAGTCAGCTCAGTCCTAACAAATGTGGACATTCTACCATAACTTTTTATTCATTGAATCTCTTTGTTGGATTGTTTTTCTCCCTAACATTCTGAAAAAAATCTTTCAGAAAAATTCTCTTCTAGTTTTTGTACTGTTGTCACTCTAAACAGTTGTTGTAACCATATTTTTAAGTGAAGAAAAATATTCTGTTTATATGTCAATAAGTCTTTTCTAATATGCACAAATGGGCTTGACAAGAAGAAATAAGTCTGACTTTTTTGAGACTCAAAATGAGCTACAAATTGAGATATACAAGTGATATTTCACATGTGGCCCTTGTGTTGCCATTTTTTTTACAAAGATAGCTACCTGCATAACATACTTTTAAAGTAATTACTTGTATTACAATTGAGTATTTCAGCATAGCATTCCTAGGGGTACAACCTGTAAACTAACAATTCTCTTGGTATTTTATTAGTCTATCACATCTAGAAAGTACCTTTTTATTGAAAAGATGTTTCTTCACAAGTTCTTAGATTCCAGGACCTGGAAGCCAAATTTGAATCCTACATCATGCTCTGAATAAAGTAAACACTGTTTCAAATGCATTTGTACTTTTCAGGGTTGATGCTGTTTTTGAAATTGCACAATCAAGTTCTTTTATTTCACATCCTTATTAGCTGTCCATCACTTTCACAAAAATCCTGAGATAAAGAACGTAACATGTGAAAAGATTTACTTTGGCTCATGGTTTCAGAGGTTTTAGGCCATAGGTACTGGAGGAGGGGGAGCCGGCAGAAGTTCCAACATACCCTTCTGGGGCATTCCCTCAGTGACCTACTTCCTCTAGCTAAGCTCTGCCTACTAAATTTTCTGCCTCTTCCCACTAGTACCATCAGCTGGAGAGAAAGCCTTCAACACATGAGTTGTAAGGGAACACTTAGGATTCAAGCCATACAAAGTTTGATTTAAAATATCGCTCTCACTAAAGTCAATAGTTTTTTATATAGTTAGTTTAACTCATTACTTTGCTAAGAGAGTCATGGAAGAAGGCCAGAAATTGAAGCCTTGTTAATAATGAAACAAACTATTATCTACTGAATGTCCAATAAATGTTAAGCTCAATATTAAACTCTTTGCATAAATTACATATGTAAATGAATATACTATGTATACATATATGATGTATATTATATACATAATTCTTATCAGGTTAGATGGGCAATGAAAGAAGGGAGGATGCAAAGGAGGGAGAAAGGAAGGGAAGGAAAAAAGCAGTGAAGAGTGAGCTCATGAAGCCTAACTTTCCATACTATTAAGTAAAAATCCCCATCATAGTGTGACATTTTTCACACCAAGACATTCCATGTAAGGGAACATCTTCAAAGCAACCTTGGAGATGTTCTTCTCAATGGCAAAGAGTGGAAGCCAATAAATTGATTTTCTAACTTCTAAACATCTATTTAATTTGGAAGTTATTCAATTTAGATATATGCATTGTATTTGCAAGTGAAGTTTTAAATTCATAAATCAAAATATTATGAAAATAAAAAAATATTGCTTGAGAATCCCTAAAGATAAGCTCTGTGAAAAGAGTCATAGAGTTTATATGATACATGTGAGGAAGTACAAAGGACAAACAGGAAGTTCTCATTTTCTAGTTCCTTCAGAATCCATTTGTATTTTAGAAACTAAAGATAAACCTTAACTGAATGTGTGCAGTAGGGGGAGGCTAGGGAATTGCTTTTCCATTTCTCAGAAAGATTAAGTCATTTTAAGAGGGTCCACTGTTACATTGGCCTTGATCAGGTGATGCACTTTCTACATGAACATTTATTACTAAGTCTTAATTCATGTTTAGCATTTGCTCAAGATACTTTTTAATTGAACTACTGAAGTTTAGTTTCCCACCAAATTTGATGGTATGTTTATTAGTTTAATATTTATTATACCCAGTTAATATTTATCATACCTACCAATCTATATAATATTTATCAAGCATATATTATGTGTTAAATGTCATACTAGGAAGTGAGAGTAAAAGATACATCCTTCATACACAAATAAATAGAAAACTGTAATAAATGAAGAACTATGGAACCATATTGAAAACTTTTCTAACCCTCAGAGCAGAGAAATTAGAAGTGATTGATAAGCTGCAATAAGTAGTTTTTCTAGGCTATGAGAAAGAATATTCCAACAGAAGAAACAATGTGGACAAGCCACAGAGAGCAGAGAGAGCAGTTTACTGATACAAATCTGTAAGCATTTAGGGGTGGCTACTTAAAATTGGTGAGTTAGGAATGGTTATAATTTTAGAGACACTTTTAAGCTACCATACAAAGTTTGGAACATCATCCTGGACCGCTTAATACTTTAATAAAAGATTTTAAGGGGATACTCAATGTGCGTGTCATGTTTTGGAAAGATTGTACTAGTTTCAGCATTCCATGCAAGAAAGGGAGTAGGCTGAAGGGACAAGGGTCTTTGCTCTGGCAGGATTCTAGTCATTTATGGCTGACAGTGTGATCTTCAGAAAGCAGTCTCAGCATCATGCAGGAGCTTTGCAGAAATCCAGAGCCTCAGAATCTACCCTGGAATCACTGAATCAGAATGCACAAGAGATGCTGCATTACTCAAGTGGTTCTCCAATTCTGGAGCAGATTGGTGTGTACACTGTGAGAAACTTTAGCCAGTACCACAACCTAGATCTTGATAAAGGGTATCTCCTTGTTTAAACTCTAGCCAGGCTCCTCTAAACA
Source organism: Heterocephalus glaber (assembly GCF_053883595.1). Classification (NCBI taxonomy): domain Eukaryota; kingdom Metazoa; phylum Chordata; class Mammalia; order Rodentia; family Bathyergidae; genus Heterocephalus; species Heterocephalus glaber. The sequence continues at coordinate 13,283,554 of NW_028258325.1, read as the reverse complement.
CTTTCTGGACTGGTCCCCATGGTTGGCCAGGAATACTTGAACAAAATAGAGTTTCTAACAGCGCAAGACTACATGCCTAGGATGTGATTTTATTTGAAGTATTTATCTGAGAAAACTCAAGGTTCCCAGAAGAATTTATTGTTTGTTCCAGCAACACCTGAGTCCCTAACCTGTCTCTCCATCTTCATGGGAGGGAAAGAGTCTGACTTCAATATGTGCCACTTAGGAAACCTACATGGTCTGGATTTCCCAGCTTTTCTAACATTTCCCTTCCATAACTCTTTGGAGCTCCCCTTCCTATTATCAGACAATGTGGTGTCCAGTGGTTCCAGGCTCTTGCTGCCCCATTCAAAGAATTAGATGGGATAATTAATGTACTTGAAAACACAATGTTTATTTAAAGTAAAAGAAAAAGAAAGAAAAGAAATGAAGAAAAAAGTGAAGTGCAAAAAAATAAGTAAGAAAAACAAAGACATGCTCCACAGGCAGGACGGGCCCCTGCAAGAACAAGAGGGAGCAGTGGCTGTGAAGGCAATAGTTACTTTCCTTTACATTCTCTTCTGAAATCAGATTCTGGCTGTGATTTGAAAGTGCCCCGTGACTGACAGGTCAAATTCTATTGTCCAGCTTCCTTTCCTGCTCTCCTTGATTGACAAGTCACGCCCTACTCTCCAGCCTCCTTGCCTTTCCCTAATCTCCTACCTCATTCCTCCCTCATTTTCCTTTAAAATTCCAAGTCACCGCTGTAAAAATCGAAATAAAGATCAATTCAGACTGGATTCTTTTCCTTATTGCAAAAGTTATTGCTGGTTAAAATCTGATCTTGCTGCTTTACTGCCTGTCTTGGTTTACCTTTGACAGTCTCACTCCACTATTCTGATTTATTTGCAAGCCCATGATTCTCCACTGTCACCATCTATTAGAATCACTTGAGGGAATTTTAAAGCTACAGGTACAAAACTGCATCCCAGGCCAACTAAAAGTAGACTGGAAAGATATTTCTTCATCAGAAAGAGATGTAAGAGAGAGAGGACCAACAGAAATGGATGACTGATCAGATGTAGAGAATGATAGAGGATGGCTGCCTGGTTTGCACCTTGAGAAATGGAAAAGTAGGATGTTGGATAATCTTTCTACCCTAAGCCTGCTCTACCTCCATTTACATTTATGACAGCTGCCTTTTCTCATGAAATCTACACTGTGTGTGCGTGTGTGTGTGTGTGTGTGTGTGTGTGTGTGGTGCGCACCTTGTACAATGGGAGAAGACACTTCAAAATATGTTAATAAGAAAAGTCTTTATGAAGAATTAGAATTCCTAATGGAAAAAATCCCAGGTTTCCCTAAGATGCAGAAATGTCCTGTGCTAAAACACTAAACTATTTCTTGCAGAACCCACAAAGCTGTTATTATAAAAGTGATCACACTGGATGCTAATCATTTGTTTCCTTGCATGATTTCACCATCAAATCATGAATTTTTTAAGGACTCAGTGCATTTGTATCTCCAAAGCACCCATTAAACATAGTAGATGTCTTTTGATTCTATTTGAATGAAGGCATGAATATTCAATGAATAGAATACAGTTTCCACAAAAGAACAAGGAGTCAATTTGGACGTGGTTGTTTTAAAACTGCCCTTTTCCTCTAAACTGTTTGAGTCTTGCTTTCTGTCCATACTTTCCCACAGAAAGCTTGCAAGTAGCTCCTGCCAATTAATGCTAAACACATTCATTGGTCCATAGGGATATTATTTCTGATTAAGAATTAATGCACTTTGACATGAAGCTGACAATGTCAATGGCTTAAATCAAGCTGAAATGTCAAACCACTTAGCACATGGCTTATCCATATCTAATGTTGAAACCAAGGGTGAAATAGCCAGACTTCTCCTAAAGAGGAAGCAACCCTGCTGCACAGTGGGCTGTGGAGTCTTTAAAAATCACCCCATCTGAAAACACATAAAGTCTTCTCCTTAGATTTTTCAACAATGTCCTTTGCTAAGGAGGTAAATATAAGTAACAAGGGACCAAGAACCTTGTCTTCCAATCCCCATGAGATGACAATAGGGCCTGGTACATGATAAGTACTCTGTCAGTTTGGGCTTAATAGAAGAGAACAGTGATTTGCCTGAGCTAAATCAGCCTGTCCATCATCAAATTTCCATCAGCAACTGTGCTTGCCTTACAAGTGCAGTAAGAGTACTTAAAGGACAAGTCCTAAAACTTAAAAGAGAGAGGAGGAGTAACATTAACTGATGAAAAGATTACAATTATTTCTTGTGCAAAGGAGATCACAATGACCAATGGCATTGATGTGCACAATTCTTTTATAAATCACTATGGTTTAGAGAAGTGCTGCCCAAATATATTGTGTTAAAAGAAGGGTCAACCCCCAGGATGACACTATTGGAAAACTAATGAGAAGTGGGGGAAATTTTAAGAGGGAGGCTGAGTGGGTGGTCTTCAGGTGATGGGGATAAGCATGTCCTCAAATAGGATTTTGATCCCCTGGTCTTTTCCCATTCTTTCCTTTTGCTCTGTGGCTCATGAAGAGGTAAGCGGTTTTTCTCTGTAAGTGTTCTTACCATGACTTACTGCCACATCATAGACCCAAAACAAAGCAGTCTCTTGGTCATGGACTGTAACTTCCAAACCGTGAGCCAAAACATACCTATGCTCTTTGGAAGTTGATGACCTCAGACATTTTCTTATAGCTACAGAAAGTTGACTAACACATGAATTCAAGCTTATCACCAATAATTCACAGCCTTTGTACAGTCACTTTGATTTAGGAACAAATGATTTTAGAAACTGTTCATTTAAAGTAAAGGAGCATCTATGATGACGACTTCAGTATGCATATAATTTACATAGTAACAAAAAAAAACCAGCATTCACTAAATGTTTACTATATGCCAGACGATACTTTATTGTTATCTGTTAATTCATTATTATCTACAAGAAGTCTTTGAGGTTGATATCCTTGTTATCGCCAATCTAGCAGGTGAGGAAATGGGGGTTAAGGAAAAGGCAACTTGCTTAAAGCTATACAGCTAAAAAGTGGTAGAAAGGCAATGAAAATATTCTTCTTGATACCACAATAGTGAATATATGTTCAAATCTGTAGAATGTAGGCCAAGAGTGAATCCTATGTAAGCTATGGTCTTTGGATGATAATGTTTTGTCTATGGAAGTTCATCAATTATAACAAAAGTACCATTTTGGTGGAAGGGACTGACACTGGTGAGGGCATGTATGAACCAGGGAGGGGTATATAAGAAATCTACTCAATATTGCTATGAACCAAAAACAGCTCTAAAAAAATAAATCAAAAAAGAAAGAGAAACTAAAAGGAAATGAAAAGTAGTAGGGATGACAATAGGATTCAGGTGAAATGCAGAAACAGTTTAATATATAATGTTAACAACAGTTAAAATTAGTCTAATGAATCCTGGGTCATCTTTTAAAGAAAATAGTTAAGTGAAATAGATCAATTGTCAGAGTGATTTCTCTACAACAAGCACTAAAACCCCAGGATTCAGTGGAAGTAAATCAGAGGACATCACTACTCCTATGAATTTCACATACTAGCAGGGCACATAGATAAGGCACATGAAAATAAACAATTTTCAGTTTATGACAAATACTGTAAAGGAAAGAAAGTAAGAAATAACTTAAAAATTTTCTGAAGTTGAGAAGTTCAGGGATTTCTTGGAGATCCTGGTATATGGGATCAGACCTTCAGGAAGAAGTAGCCACCTGGAGATCTGGAAGAGAACTCCAGCACAAAGAACAGCAGATGCAAAATTTGTGAGCCAGTATAGCTTGGAGCTCAGGGAACTGCAAAATACCAGTGTGACTAAGCAGAGGAGAGAAAATAAAAACAGAAGGAAAGGAAAGAAAATAAAATCTTTCAGTGCTTGGCTTAATTGCATCAAATAAAAAAAATTATTTGTGGACAATTAACATGTCATTCTTATGTATTCCCATCTACTAAAATGCAATGTTTCTTTTTTCAGTCCTCCAACTTCTTCAGTAATGTCTTATGGTTTTCTTTATATTAAGACCCACCCAATTCTTCTTGTACTTATTTCTGTACATATTTTAAAAATTTTTATTACAACAAATAATTTTTTATCAGTTAACATATTCTAGCTGTTTTCTCATATATATATATATATATATATATATATGGAGGAAATTATAATGAGATCTTAGCAAAACCTGCTGAAAAATAATTGTCCTGGAATGATGTGTGATTCCATAATGACCAGAATTTCTTATTTATCTGTCATTTTTCCTCAGACAGGACTGCATAAAGCCTTATACATATTTGTTCTCCATTAAGCTCCAATTTTCCCATCTCTGTTTATATGAGGTATGATCAAAACATATGGTGAATAATCAAAGTTTTAAAAACTTTATTACAAGAAAAGACATATTTTCCAATATCTCCCTTAAATAACCCCCCCCCACACACACACACACACTTTGAACACACATCCCATCATTCTTGTCATTTTCTAAAGCAGTTCTGGAAGTCCTCTTTTGTTAGTCTCTTTAGTTGCACTGTGGTGCCTATGTTATGTCCTGAATCTATTCAAAGTATTCATCTTTCACAGTCATTTTGATTTTAGGGAAAAGCCAGAACTTGCACACTCTCATGTGCAGTGATTAACATGGATGAAGACACACTGTAATGTATTCAGAGTCTGCCTTTCCATTGGACAGTATTTGCCAACAGCATTCACTGGAATTTTGACCATACTTCATAAAGACACTCATGAAAAAAGACCTCCAGAAATGCTTCAGAATGTGTCAAGAATGATGGAATAAATGTGCTCAAAGTGAGGTGGATTATTTTGAGGGTGATGGATGACAATGTGTCTTTTACTGTAATAATTTTTAAACATTCACCAAATATTTGATCATACCTCATATATTTCTCCCTTACTCTTTCTCTTCCTTATTTCTTTTCTTCTTTCCTTTCATTTATCCATCCATTTAATAATCATTGATTTGAGAAACCTAGTATATGCCAGAAACTACATAGAAATAGGATCTTAAATTCAATGCTTATGTGACCATAAGCATATGTTCTGCTTTTGTTGGATGATTAATAAGCAACTAAGAAGCAGTGTGGTAGGTTTTTCAGTAAAAATGAAAGTAGAACCCAAAGGGCACACAGCAAAATCCCTCATCAGTCCCAGTGAGATGAGAAAC